>NC_133770.1:26989443-27031246 GCF_003597395.2 Chelonoidis abingdonii | reverse complement strand
GTATCTTTGCCCATACTTATCACCTGGTTTGCCTTCCCATGCAGGCTGCAACATTTCTCTGAAGTCCCTATGCATCACCGAGGGGTGCTGTGATACGGCGGAGGAACGAAGAAGACGCGAGATGAAATGTTCACAGAAATTATTGAAGTAACACGCATGAGCGGGATAAACCAGAAATGATTTGGAAAGGATGTGGTAGCAAGTACAGGAAAGATGCCAAGTGAACGATCTGGAGGGCTAGGCAGGAAGACCACCGTTGGAGAGAAGCAACGCTGGATCTGCTGCGTTCCAACTGAAATCCTCCCAAACGCATGGTGGAGCTTCACGGAAGAGCAGCAACAGTACAGAGCCCTGCAGCCCCTGTATAACCTCCCTGCAAGCCCACGTCCCCATATCTCCTTACCAGACGTGTAAAACGCGTGGTGGAAGGCTTTTCTGCACCCGCTACTCCTCCACACCCTGCAGAGTTCAAGGAAAAAGGCTGTAATACGCTACAATGTGGCCTTGTAGCTTCCTTCCCCCTCCTCCCTCCAAAGCACCAGCAGTCAGGACACCGTCCTAATTCTCTGCCTTTTTTTTAGAGATTCCTTTGGTAATACAGAACTAATCGAAAGGGGGAAGGGTGTTTGCATTACAGGGAAATCCTAGTAAGGAAAAACCATGATTTTTAACGATGCATAATTAGTTAATGATAATAAATGATTTTTAAACGATACAGAATTTATTTCCTTGCCAACCTGTAATTGAAAAGGGGGAGAGTGTTGCTTACACCTGAATAAGTCCATCAAGTGCGAGGTCATCAAGGGGAAGCAAACATAAGAGTCACACCGTACCCTGGGCCCGTGCTGAAACTCGTTTTCAGGCTTCTCTGATGCGCAGCGCCTCAGGTGTGCTCTCTAATCGCGCCTGGTCTCTGGCTGCTCGTACTCAACGGCCAGGTGATTTGCCTCAGCTCCCACCCGCCATAAAAATGTCTCCCCTTAGTCTCACAAAGATTGTGGAGCACAGCAGAGCAGCAATAAGCAAGCGGACATTGGTTTGGCCTGAGGTCTGAGCGAGTAAGTAATGATCGCCAATCGACCCATTGATACACGGTTCCAAAGTGCAACATTTCTACGCACCATCGGCACGTGCGCAGCCTGTAGTTAACAGCTCCTGACACTGTCCAGGCTGCAGTGTATGGCTTACAATGAGCCACGGCCATCAAGGGGTAGAGCTGGGTCGCCCAGGATACTCTAGCATTTGAACATTCCCAACGTTATTTTGGTCTGGAAGTAATCCCTTGCTGGCAGCCGTTTAAAACAGACTAGTGCTCTGAAGACGCGAGCATCATGAAACCGCTCTTGGCCATCCCACGTGGATGTGGGTGAAACGTCCCTTGTGGTCCACCCAGTGCTTCAGCACCCATTGAAAAGTACCCCTTGCGGTTCACGTACTGGGTGCCCTGGTGTTTCTGGGGCAAGATCAGGGATAGGGTCCATCTATGGCCCCACCACAGTTCGGAAAACCATGCAGCAAAGCCATCCACTATCACTGCACGTTTCCCAGAGTCACAACCTTTAGAGCAGCAAGTTAACGATTGCTTTGGCTTACTTGCATCAACTGCAGCCCCACAGTAGATTGGCCCACTCCAAATTGATTTCGATGAACGCGTAGCTGTCTGGCGTTCGCAAGCTTCCAGAGGGCTATTGCCACTCGCTTCTCCACTGTGGAGGCTGCTCTCATGTTTTGTATTTACGGCGTTTCAGGGCAGGGGAAAGCATGTCAGAAAGTTAAAGAAGTGTCTTACGCATGCGAAGTTTCGCAGCCACTGCGAATCGTCCCACAGCCGTCAAAAACAATGTGGTCCACCATCTGTGCTTGTTTCCCGTGCCCAATTCGGCGTTCAATGGGTAGTAGATTGCCCGTTATAGCAGTAAGCCTCCAAAACGCTGGGGCCAAGCGGTTATGGAGAATTCTGCCTCCATTCGTCAATCGCGTCTGCGCTCAGCAATAGCTGCCTCCCTCTCCTCCTGCTTTGCAGTTATTGTTTTCATATAGTCAGCACGAGAGTAAGCGAGGTGTTGACAATGGTCAGAATATCCGTTTGTGATCTCAGGGTAATGATTGCTGTGCTATGGCGTTTGCTCAATGCCTCGCGTGAAAAAGGCCGCTCAAGGGTTTGTCTGCTGCTTCACAAAGGGAGGGGTGAAGGCTGTACCCAGCACACCTGGGGCCAATGTTTATGCCCCAATCAGGCACGTGCTCTCAAACACGGAAGTGGGAACTATGGGATAGCTTGAGGAACAGCTCCACCAGTGGCACCGCAACTGAAATCGATGGTAGCCTTGGACCATGGACATAAGCACATTCGATTTTTGATTGCACTGTGCGACCCGGCGCAAACCGATTTTATAACATCAGTTTTGTAATATCGGTTAAACTACTTGAAATAAGCGTGCGTGTAAAGACGGACCTTGGGGTGCTCCTGGAGAGCAGAGGCTCCAGGACAGAGGAATACGCCAGGGAGCAAATGCTCTAGGGAAGGGAGCGGAGCAGCCCAGGAGAATGAAACTGGGTGTGGTGTTCCTGGGGCCGCTCCTAGGGACTTGCTTAGCAAAGAGGGGCACCCAGACGAATCTCAGCACAAGCCCAATGCTCAGCACAGGCCCAGCAGGGCCGGTGCAAACCATTTAGGTGAACTAGGCGGTTGCCTAGGGCCGCAGAGATTTGGGGGCGCAAAAAGTGGTGCCCCCCCCCAACTTTTTAATGGTTGCAGCCGCTGCTGCTGGGGGGCTGAGCTGCCGGCAAGCAGAGCTGCCTGCAAGCCGGCCCGCCCAAGGTGTACCCCAGGGTCAGGGCGCCACCGGTCAGGCGCGCCCCTGAGGTCGTGCGCTGCCCGCCGCAGCCTGCATCCCGGCAGCCCCAGGGACCCCGCCCCAGGGTCAGCGAGCCGCCGCCGCCAGCCCGGCAGCCCCAGGCGCCCCTGCTTCGCGGGGTCCAGGCGAGCCACCGCCGCAGCCGCGGCAGCCCAGGGATCCCACCCCGGGGTCAGGAGCCGCTGCCAGCGACCCAGCAGCCCAGGGAGCCCCCACCCCCGGGGTCAGGGAGCTGCCGCCACAGCCCGGCAGCCCAGGGCACCCCCCCGTCCCGGGGTCAGGGAGCCGTGAGACCCGCACGCGGGGTGGCGAAATCTCCCGGCGCCAGGGCCCAAGGATACAGCCTAAGAGTGCTCTGTGGCTGTGGGGCAAGATGTAAAACTGATTAACCCAGAGGCACAGTTTCCCATGAAACAGCTGACAGAAGCTTTCACTTACGTTTTTGTGCTGTCTGTTTTCTGTTAAATAAATGAGAGCCTCTGAAAAGGCTGCACTTTAATATTAGAAAGGTCTGCTTGGACTTGTTTATACTGAGGCAAGAACTCAAGTGCGGCATGGCCCTGATGACACAAAGTGCACTGAGGTGATCTCCTTGATACTACAACACCAATGCTTAACAATGGGCCCTGATTGCATTACCCTTATTCAAGCTAAAATAGTAGCCAGTGTAAGTATTGGTAGAAGAATGGGGCCTTACAATCATAGACCTTAACATAACGATACAAATAGAAATCTTGCTTCTACTAAAATCAATAGCAAAACTCCAGTTAAGTTCAGCAGTACAGGATCAAGCCTACAAAGAGATGGGGGGAAGAGGAGGTAGATGGAGGCAAGATGTGAAATCCTAGCCCCATTGAACAAATGGAAGGCTTGCCATTGATCTCAGTGGGGTCAGGATTTCACCCAAGTAGCTGTGCAACTTTCACTGGCTACCTGTTGCCTCCAGATTGTTTGTGAAATTTTGGTTTTGGCCTGTAAAGCCTTAAATGACTTGGGAACTTCCAATGGAAGAGCTCCCCCCCGCCCCCCCCCCGTGACATATTGCTGCAGTGGCAGTCAGCAGAGGTGCCTGAGCAGAAACTCACTTAGTATAAGAGAGTGGGCTTTCAGGGTGCTCTACACTGGGGCCTATGACCTTTGGGAGTCACTTAAAAAGATTGTCAAGGGTGCCTGAGTTTTGGTTGAGTGCATTTTAACATAGAGCAGTAGAAATCCAAACAAATAAGTATATTTTCTCCCGCTTAAAGTGATTTACAGTGAGAGTCAACAGAAATATCGTGATGTAGAAACACAGTGAGATCAGAATCAGGCCCAAGATGATTATTCTTTTCTCTGTATAATCTATATTTAATTTTTTCCTGCAGTAACTAAAATAAACTGCCCTATGCCAAATAGACACTGTCGCTGCCCATACCTTTAGGGTTCATGAGACATCTTAAGCAATAATTCTGACGTGAAATGCTCTCTACCTAACTTTACAATGGTATCTAAACGATGACAAGATAGCAATACAGGAAGGCTGCTTTGAGCACTTTCATGCCCTGTGATTATTGCTGCTTGTAAATTCCTGCTGAAGTTAGCATGTCTGGCTTTATTTTTTTATTTTTATTTTCATTTTATTTTTTGCTTTTCTGTCAGGGAGTTAACTTTGTATTCTTTAGAGTAAGAGAGACGATGTAAACAATGGTTCAAATTCCAAACCCAGTGGAGATGCACGTAAACACAGAAGAGGAAAAGTAATAAAGCCTCTGTGACTGGGAACCCCTTTTAAGGTGTGTCCAGGAACAACTGTGACTGGGGGGAGTCTTTGTTAGTACAGTTCATTGGTACTACGCTGCTGCCAGGAAGTAGATGCACACCTGGACCAATTTGGAGAGAAGAGCAGTTTGATAGAACCACTTCAAAGGAATCTTTGTGGAGATTTCCTGCTCCTGAGTCCCTGGCAGCACCCTCCCAATACTACTGCATACTAGATCCCCTTATACCTACTTGTTAATTTGGGCCAGACACTGATAAGAAAATAAAAGTTTCACAATGGCGGCAAGTCTAACTGGCTGATAAAAGGGTAATAAATGATCCTGAATGTGTAAGACAAATGCTGCAACAGATTAATTAAATTGTTATAGCTGTTATATTCAATGATTTAAAAATATGGGGACAGATTCAGATGTAAGTTACACCAATGTACATCTGAATTAACTTTATTGGTTTCCATTGGTATTACTGGTAATTCAAACCCTGTCCCACTATCTGTTGTTTCAAGTGTTTTAAAGAAGTTGGAGAACTCTTCTGGCTTACTTGCTTGGGGAAAGGCTCTCTCTATGTCTGCAAAGGGGTAAAGGATGAAAGAATAGATTATTTTTAATAAGCTTTAAAATACCCTCAATAATGTTTGTTTTCTAGAGGGATTTATATATTTTTTCATTATTTCAAGTCCCTGGGAGTTGAGAGTATTCAGAATCTCCCAGGAGAGATTTGGTATGTGACTAGGTCAGACCCTCATTCTTAATTGGTTAAACAAAAGGCTCTCAATACCCAGACTTAGAACTGAACAAAACTAGCAACTCTGTGCTGGGGCTTGCAATAGATCAAGAAGACCAGGTATTTATAAATGAAATCTCAAACCTATGCCAAACTCTCTCAATCTAGTCTTTTTCATTTAAATAACATAGAAAAATATTGCTAATGAGGTGCCAGATTAGAGCAGCAAGTGCTCATGTACATCCCAGGCAGCTGATTATCTCTCATCAAGGTGTCTAAGTAATACAGTCCTCATAATGAACTAATGGATTTGCAGGTCCAGTTAACACAAAAGTTCAGCCTCAGACAAGTTAAAGTTAATCAAGTACAAAAAGGATTAAATTAGTACATTTAAATTCAATGGACAGAGGCATTAGAACGATGCCACACTCTCTCCTTTTTGCTTTGGTGTGAGCTGGTGGGAAAAGAATTGCTGCTGAAGTATCCTGCTCTTTGGGGACTTCATGCTTCAGTACTTTCCCACCCATGCATACGGAGTTGCTAATGACAGAGGTTACCCATCAGGGAATGCAATTCCACGTAGACATTTTCTCCAAAATGGATTATTTCAGCCTCGTTGGTCACAGATTCTGTAGTTTTCCAGTGATTCATCTTACTATTAATAATGTCAGAGAATTTTAGGCCCTTGAATTAAATAATGATAAATAGGAGCCACTGAGCGAGCTAGGCTGAGGCAATGCTGTTTATTTCAGTGTGAAGCTCTGTCAGGCCTGATAAATCGGATCCCTGAAATAGTTTATAAAGTACTGAATTGATGTGGCGGTTTGTGAGGGAGAGAATTAATGTTACGAAATAGGCCTGCAACCTAGATTTGATGAAAGCTGAGGAAAGCCTTTTATATAAATTCTGTGTCTGTGTAGGAAATGGTTGCAGCAAGAGGTGAAAGAGCTGCACAGGGAAATAATGTGCTTCTATAATCTCTGTGGGCTACAGGTCAGTGAAAGAGGAGCACTGTGGACACCAGTGGTACAGGAGCTCCACAGTGCTACATTAGAGCTTTGGAGACTGAAGGAGTGGCCGTAGACTGCTCATTTATAATACAAAACCTGAGGACACATTGCACAAAAGAAAAAAAATGAAAACCTGTTTAAAGATGTAGTAGAGGCTTTCAAGTTCCACATGGCTGTCTTTACCAGGCTGCTATGGAAGAAGAGAATCCTTGATGCCACATCAAGTAGTACAATCACTATTGCTAATCTCTCTGCCTGAATTAATAGTTTCCTCTTCCAATCTCGTCATAAAAGCCACTGGGAAATTCAGGGGAAAAATCCTGTATCTAATTCATAATTCTAGTGGGGTCCTTGCAAAATGCATCAATTTCCCTCTTTGGGAAATGATTACCTATAAAGTAAAACATGTGGATCCAATCTATAGTCCGTATGAAGTCTGAGATAGCGCAGATTTCACACCAGACAAGAATGGGAAAGATGGACACACAAAGACATGCAGATATCAAACCCACTTAGTACATTTGGACATGCACTTGCAGTTAAAGTTAATAGGCACTGGGCATCCAGATCCCATGGGTGACTTTGAAAATCTCAGCCACGTATTTTAAATATTATTCAGAGTTTGTTATTTTATTCTAAGCCTTAAATACGCTGTGTGGATACTGATTTGTACGAAATGCTGATCCATGATGGTAAGAGAAGAAAAATGAAATCCTCAGGGTGGAGGGCAGATGGCCTGCCACCACCCTCTCCTCAAAACCTGGAGACTGTGATTCCATTCCTTAGTACCATACTTGGAGACAAGGGCACCAGAGAGTGATTTTACAGGATCCAAGGCCTCTCTGATATCTCAGACTCACCTCATCTGAGTGACCGTCAGAAAGACTGGATCATCCATGCAACCCACAGCCTGCAAAGTTCCTATCTACAAAATGGAGTTAACAGAAAGGGGAGGACAGTTTCATCAGGATCAAATATCTTCCTCCCAGTCCTGTAAGGTAGTAAAAGGAGAGAATAGTGGCATAGACTTCCTGGCCTGCCAAATCTCACACCCCAGCTCCAGTCACTGTTCTTTCATCTGTTTGTTCCAGTAGGGGGGTTACTTTTCTACACAAATGATGCATTGCA
Organism: Chelonoidis abingdonii; assembly: GCF_003597395.2. Taxonomy (NCBI): domain Eukaryota; kingdom Metazoa; phylum Chordata; order Testudines; family Testudinidae; genus Chelonoidis; species Chelonoidis abingdonii. Next base: position 27,023,769 of record NC_133770.1, on the reverse strand, counting down.
CATCTCTGGCCCTGGGGAAGCCCCAGTGTGTGTGAGACCTGAAAACAGAAATCAAAGCTACTGTTCTACAGCTGACCTGGAAGGAAATGTGAACAAGCTGAAAGGGGGACTGTAGGCAGAGGTGGGAAGCATGATATATATACAGTCTGAACCTTTAAAATGATTAGATTTTATTCAATGTGCTTGTACTGAAGTTTGGGCAGGTTCTTGGTTTTTTTTTTCCATTAGGTTAAACTCATCCCTTCTAACAACCATAAAATTACTCTGTAAATTGCATAAGCACGTGCAGTAAAAAAACAATGAGAAACACTATGGGAACATATTTTATTCCCTTAAATGTATGATTTGCAAGTAAAGTGCAGAGAAATGTCTCAGGGTGTATTTTTTCTTTCCACAGTCTTGTGTATTCCCTTGATCTCTGAAGAGTGGAAGACCTGATTACAAGTGCCATCTGTAAGTATGAGGAATGGTACAGACAAGATTAAATAGGCTTTTTGCCTATGATAATTGACTTTGCATGGACAGCTTAACATGAGCTCTGCTTTACATATTTAATTTGGGGGTGGAAGGAACAGAACAACAACAAACAAGAAAAAAACAGTAAAAACACAATAGGGAAGGTTAGCCTCAAACTGACAGAAGTCAGGCAATTCAGCAGCAAAGCACCCATTTAAGAACATGAAAACTGCCATACTAGGTCAGACTAATGGTCCAGCTAGCTCAGAATCCCTGCTGCAATAGTGGCCAGTACCAGAGCTTTGAGGGGAGTGTACAGAATAGGACAATTTTGGAGAGATCAACCCTTTCTTTCCCTCCTGGCTTCTGGCAGTCAGAGGTTTTTCATCACCCTGAGCGTGGGTTGCCTCCCTGACCACCCTGACTAATAGCCATGGATGGATCGATACTCCATGAAAGTATCAAGCTCTTTGTTAAATCCAATTATACTTTTGGCCATCACAACATCCCATGGCAATGAATTCCACGGGGTTGACTGTGTGCATTGTGTGAAAAAGTACTTCCTTTTCTTTGTATGAAACCTGATACCTATTAAGTTAATTAGTGATCCCTGTTTCATTCTTCTCTTACCTTCTTGTACTATTGTACCCATCAGGAATTCTGCACAAAACTGAAGGTAATCTTGCGTGCCACATGATCTGTAAGGACCTGATCCAAAGCCCATTTAAATCAATTGAAAGACTCCCAATGACTTAAATGAGCCTTAGTTTAGGTTCTTAGTTCTTCGTGCAACTGATGAATGAAACCACACGTGTTATAGTAACTCTTAGACCCTGGCCCCTGTTGGGTCAAACTGTACCAGTCCCAACTCTGTTTCATCATGACTGTGACTAGAAGGGTCCAGCTCCTACCACTTTCCCTCTACTATATTAGCGTACAGGATTTTTTTCTTTCTGAAAATTGGCTAGTCATGAGCTTGATCAATGAGTCTTTCTGCTGATTATGGTGGTCTTTAAACCAGGCCCAATAGCATTGTCCCTTAATTAGCCTATGGCACAGTTAAACTTAACTGGCACTTAAAAGCTTTTTCATGTTTTGAAACAGTGTAGTACTTTTAGAAAGACTTCCAGTATGAACAATGGGCAATGCCAATAGAGCAGGCGAAAATTCTAAATCCAGTAAAACATTTTAGGAGAGCCCATGTGTGATGGGACCTGTCAGGCCTTCTCTGCAGCATCGGTGCCGAAACACCGCCTTCTTAAGGAAAACTCATGCAGGCTGGGCAACCAATAAGAGGACCAAGAAGAGACACTGATCAATTGGGAGCCTGCAGGCCAGTTAAGAAGGCTTGCCTAATTCCTCTCAGAGGGAGTGGTTGGTGGAGGTGCAATAGGAGAGGACCTCCTTAGTATTAACCCAGAGCCCTGGGCTACATCAAGGATTTGGCTGAAAATGCTGTGACCAAACAGTGGCCTTTGATGTTTGTTTGTTAGTGTAAAGATGCAGACAGCCAACTCTGAGTCTATTATTGTCTGTTTAAAGACTGACACTGAGCTTATGGCATGGGCCACCCAACTCCGGACATGCTGCCACACCTTTTAAAGGAAGGTAAAGTGTGCTAGCAGAGCCATGCTTGACCAGAATGGGGTGCAATGGGGTGGTCCTGCCTGTAACACCATGAATTGGTCAGAAAATGGTAAGTAGTTTCAGCCAAAATTTTCGAAAGAAATTCAGTTGACTTTTGGCACTTGTCATGGGAAATTTTATGCAATTTTGATGAAAGAGGTAAAAAAAATTCTCAGTGTTCAGTTTTCCATATTTCATGAAAAAACCCTGAACATTTTGGAAGAAATGAAAATTTTCATATTGAAAAGGCCTTTTTTCATCATTTCCTCCCCTCCCCCAAATGGTTAATTTTGGCTAGGTCTCTCTAGCAGATCTAGATAGTCACAGAACCCTCATTTTGGCTGCTACCAGTTTCCCAATGCAAGCCCTTTGGTATGAAAGAGCAAGAGCAGAATTTTGCTGCAAACTATGATACTAGCTTGTCACTAGTTACACAAATTCCCTTATGGGTTAAAACTCTACTGCATGCTTGGTGGTAGAATCTGATTGGTCAGTGTTTCGGACAGTAATGTTTTGGACTTATTTCATGACATTTTTCAAATACAATATTCATGTTTCTCACCCTTGTTACTGTTTCAGTTCATCTTGGCTGTATTGCTAATCTAAGACAAGTTTCTATTAAACAATGAGGGGTGGAGGGAAGAGGCCTATTTTTAAGACAATACTTCAGGAAAAGACAATATTTCTAAACATAAGTCATCTCATTTGGCTAAATTCTCAAAACGTCGCTGTGCCACCTACTTATTAGTGCATCCCATTACACCTTTTAGTCATGCCTTAGCCACTGAACTCCCCTTTTGAAAGGGAATGTTCTAGAAGGTGGTGATTCTTCAGAGAAGTTCACTTTGACCCAATAATACAGATATGAAAATAAAGGGGGTAGAAAGAGTGTCGTATGGTTTAATATCTACACATCTGCACTGTTTTTTTACCATCCCCTCAAATTCTGTGACTTATAGACAGTAACTCACTTTCAGGAAAAAAAGTCAATACTTTTCTTTTTGGGGAAAACCTGCAGCATATGTAAAAACTTATAATTATTCCTCTGATCAAAAAGCATCAGCCCTGAATTAGGGTACAGTAAGTTGGCTCTGATAGACTACATGTAGCAGAAACTAACTGGGTTTGGCATTCAATTGGAAACTGGCAGTTTCATGAACAAACTAGCAGGATGCATAGGCAGATTTAGAGGTCAGACAATTCAGGTTTCTGTAGGAAGCACCCAGCATTATGCCACATGACTGTGGGTAACTGTGCCCAGGATACAGCCTATGGGCATCACAAGATGAACTTTCACAAGCCTTCCCCTCCAAAAATGAAGGTTCATGCACACATCTTCATTAGCAACAAAAACAAAGGATACCCAATGATTAATCTGAATGGGCCTAGAACTGGATCAAAGAAGTCTAAAAACCACTGGGTACGTCTTTCTTCCTATATGCCATGAAAAAGTAGTTTGAACTATGAATCTGGAAGGACTAATAATTATGGATGTCATGGAGGCAGTGTGGCCTAGTGGATAGACCACTGGACTGGGACTCAGACCCAAATTCTCTTCCAGGATCTGCCCTGGCCTGCCGGGTGACCTTGAGCAAATCACTTCACCTCTCTGCCTCCATTTCCCCATCTGTAAAGTGGGGATAAAGATACTGACCTCCTTTGTATAGCACTTTGAGACCTACCATTGAAAAGCACTGTACAAGAGACAGGGGTAATAATTTCTATTCTGTTCATCTGCTTCTTCCACAACTATCCTCATGTTGTCTTTTGTACCACTGCCTATGCAAGGAGCATCCTCTCTAAATTGTTCCACAAGGCCATTACTTTCTCTTCCTCAAAACCCACTACTTGTGTAATGCCTACAAGAAACTAGCCAACTAATACTGGAAAGGTTGAGGCGAGAGAGGATATAGATGAGATTTCTGTTTAAATATGTATAATATAAGTTAAAAGCTGCATTTTGATTGTATTCTTCTTGTCATCACAGTGCCTGGTGGATTAGTGCAGGGAAAAGGACCTACACCTGCCTTGTTCTCACTCTTTTCTAGTATCTTTGGGTGCTGAATGCCTCTTGAGGAATAAGGAAGGTACAGGACAAGTTCCTTACACCCATGTCCTTGTACACCCATCTCCCTGTACCGTGTCAGGACCAGGCACAATCTGGCCCTTAGACTGTAAGGACTGCACAGGGGACTGTGATCTGGTGTGAAAACTGTAGATGCTATCTGCAAATGATAGTTTCTTTTTTTCACAAGCTAATTTGTTTTTCTTCCTGATTCTCTGTGAAATCCTAGCAGCCATTCCAGACTACCTTTAAAATGAAGCAGGCACTGTATTTAATATTCTAATAGCTGTCAGGTAGGGTCCCAAAAAATTAGCATTTTGTAGAAGTTGTACTTGCAACACCTGCATTAGTTTTGCTATCAAGGTTTTCTGATGGAGGCAATAGCTTCCTAAGTCAGATCATAAAAAGCATCATTGCCAGCTTATTCAATAAGCGTCACACATCTGAAAATTTCTGTTCACCTCTGCAAGGTCTGGAGTGTTTGGCCTTGTAGTTTATAAGATCTTTTAACTAATACCTATGATGATGCCCTTTTGAGACTATCCAGCGTGTGTGTGTGTGTGTGTGTGTGTGTGTGTATAGAGGGGCTTGATTCACACTCACTGACACAGGTGCATGTAATGTGCACTCTTCAGTGAGGCAGATGTGCTAGGATCAAGAGCTGTGTGGAAGGGCAGATGGTATTTGCCCCAGAACGTTTCTCTGAAGGTTTCACTAGGTGACAGAGCTTTAACCTGTGATCATGCAAGCCTTAGTCAGTTTAGAGGCTGGGGTGGCTAGTTGCAGGACCTCTGCAAAGCAGATCTGTGGGCACCTTGAACCACTGCAAAATCCCTTCTGTACAGACTTTCCATTACTGTGCGCCTAAGTAATCCAGTCTGAAAATGACTGTAAAATATGCACAAGTTAGGAACATATTTTTGACCAATGGGCCCACAATGGCTCTGATTCAGTCCAACCATTCTTTCATATATGAAGGTCCAAATGAAATCAGTTTTACATATGGCTCAGAACTGTTTCTTCAGGCCAATTGTTAATAGATGGTAGTGACCACAAATGAACAAGAATCCACCTTGGAACATGCATTTCTGCTCAATCCTCAGCTATTGCTGCAGTCTTTTGATCCATGTGATACAATCACCCTTGTAATGACTTGTGATCTAATTTGTAAAGGGTCAAGCAATTGAAACAGTGGCGAACCAGAAGGAATTGTATTGGATATTCTTGACAGAGGAGATACTGCATGACACATATGAAACACAGGCAGCTGATAACACTATGCAGGAGTATCAGGGGGGTAGCCGTGTTAGTCTGAATCTGTAAAAGCAGCAAAGAGTCCTGTGGCACCTTATAGACTGACAGACATATTGGAGCATAAGCTTTCGTGGGTGAATAGTATGCAGGAGGTAAGCTGAGACAATTACTATTGAACAAAATCAAACCAAACACAAAATCCCCCACTATACCTACAAACTGCACTTTGCTACCTATGCAACATGCTTACATTACTGTTATCCAGTCCTCCTTTCACCATCTACGTATTTGTTTTACCCACCTGTTGTGTCCTGTGTTAATATAAGCTCTTTGGAACAAAGACTTTGGCTATATATTTGTACAGTTCTTAATGACATAGCAATCTATGCTGGGCACTATTTTAATCTAAACCAGGGGTAGGCAATTTATGGCACATGTGCTGAAGGCAGCATGCGACCTGATTTTCAGTGGCACTCACCTTGCTTGGTTCTGGCCACCAATTGGAGGGGGGTTCTGCATTTTAATTTAATTTTAAATAAAGCCTCTTAAACATTTTAAAAACCTTATTTACTTTACATACAACAATAGTTTACTTATATATTACAGACTTATAGAAAGAGACCTTCTAAAAACATTAAAACGTATTACTGGCACGCAAACCCTTAAATGAGAGTGAATAAATGAAGACTCAGCACAGCACTTCTAAAAGTTGCCGACCCCTGATCTAAACCATGATTTTCTAGATTCAGATGACATGGTCATTGGGCCAGATCCTCAGCTTGGGTAAACTGACATTGCTCCATTGATGCATATGTAGCTATGGCAGTTTAAACCAGAGGGAAATCTTATCGATTGTCCTTTAAATGTTTTAATAGTTGAACTCATGCATACTCTGATGGAGTGGATAGCTGGCACTGCTTGACCCACTGCTTCGACAGGTATGACAAGTATGACAGGTACCCCAAATTAACAACATTGTAAAGGATAACAGAGCTGAAGCCTAATTTTATCTTCATCTACAACAAACAAAAATAGATATGAATGCACTGGGCCAGTAACTCTGGGAATAAAGTATATTGAATCAGACACCCAAATGGTACAGAGGCCTGATTTATCATTGCAGCATCATTCCTTTTTGGCACTTCCACTGGCATAAAGGACACAAAGTAGATGTAGTCCCTCTCCCACCCATTTCCCAAGGAATTCCCCTGATGTAGTGACAACAGGCACTGCCATCTATACTACCCTTTTTATGTAGAAGTCCCCAGTGCAGGAAATATATTAATAAAAGGGGATATGGCTGGTGGAAGCATTCCTCTTCCCCTGTGTGACATAATTCCCCGAGGTGCAACCTGGAACTGGAGTACTGCTGAACCCTCTGTTTCACCAGCCTGGGCTCCTTCTCTTATTGTGATGCTGTGACAAGCTGCAGACCCCTCCATATCCCCTTCCATTCCTCGAGACTGCCCAAACACATGCTCCCTAATCCCTCAGTCTCTGTGCCAAACTTTGTTCTGGCACAGGCACAAATTGCATCCTAAGTGTTTACTCTTAGCTTCTCTGAACTATGTAAAGAACACTCCTGCATCCTAGCTACCCCATCATATCTCCTGTCCCTTGGTAACTAGTCTGTTGCCACTCACTTTGTGCCAGATCTTAATATCCTTATTCAGTTGATTCAGTAATTGTCTTCAGTGGGACTATCTGTGGAATACATAACTATGCATTGTGGGTAAAAATATCAGGGTCCAGCCTGTTGTTAAGTAAACCGAAATAGGGGTCAATGAGATATGTTGGTGTGTGTGTGCAAAACGAGTGTACCACTTCTCACAAAGCAATTGAAATGCAATATACATGAGAATAGCAAAATGCCTTTTCAAAAGTCATTTTTTCAGAATATGTTAATTGTAATCGAGGGAAGAACAGACCTCAAAGAGAAGCACAGAGTAAAAGACTTTGCAATTTAATAATAACAATTACCTGGGGGAATAAATATAAATGCTAATGTAGTTTGTTACCAATTTCCATATTTTAGTGTTGCACACTAGTAAATGCTGCCATATGATTTTAAATGGTAAATTACAAAGGTTAATAAGTCCAGTTTAATTTTTATAAATAGCTCTTTCTAAAAGAACCTTTGCACACAGCAGGAAGCTTAACACAACATACTAAACAATGTTTTTAACAGGAAAGCTTCTCTTTTAATATTTTGTTCTTTCCCCTTTTCACTGTCCAGAATCTATCCTCATAATCCTTAAATCCTCATCTTATTCCTATCACCATAGAAACACCTGTGGTTAAAATCATTGTTGATCAGTAGCAAGATATCCAACTCCTTTCTTTGGCCAGGAAAGCAGTCCTAGCCTCCAGTCTGTTTGTATGGAATGAAGAGATCAACAATGAGCAAAATTTAAAGCTGTTTTTTTCTTGCTCGGTGGTATCTCATCTCTTCATTAGGGAAGCTTGTCCTCTGGGGAAGAGGGCGGGGACTAATTCATTACTAATTATGCTTGTCATAAAAGAACAAGGTTCTCCCATGACCAGTTAGGTTTTAGGCTTTAAAATAGGTTCTTCAGAAAAGCTATAGAAGAACACAGTTAGGATTCAGATGTAGAATCATATATTTCCCTCTTTTTCTGATTGCAAATTGTCCTTGAAAAGCTTATGTTTGTCTTGAATATATCTGTTAAAGTATTTGCTGGATCACTGCTACAAATGTTTTTTGATATGAGCATAAGTAGTTTGTTGCGAATATTCAACATTCAAAACTGAAACTGTTTTGATTGGCAATAAAGGTCACATGGCAGGCTTTTATTTCCTGATTGGAAAAGTCATGTAACTTTTGAATCTGTTTTCTGATGGAAAAAATGTGTATTTAGACTTTAACTTTCTGTCAATATTCTATAATATGCTCTTAGATTTTTTTTCCCATCTACATTCCTGCCCATAAATTTGTTAGCTAAACTATTCAAGGGAAGCAGAAACTAAAAGGGGCACAGAATATAAGCTGCAGCCTCAGATATGGATATATGTATTGTTGCATAGACTGAGAAATATATTGCTTAATTTTCAATGAAAGTGGTATCTGAGAACAAACTAACAGCAGCCAGAGTTCTGCTTGAATATGGATTGCAGTATCAGGCTAAAATGTTGTAAAAGATGTGAAAATATTTGTGAACTGCCTTGACACCCATTTGAATCCTGATTTCTTAATCTATGTAACCCTTCTGCCCCTCTGAGTTGGCAGCAACAAGGGCCAGGTTCAGTATCCAGGGGTTCCGTTTCAATAACACAAGGCATAACCGGCTCGAGCCCCCACCCAGTGACCTGGGACACTTACATACCACACCCTCCTGGGCGCCTCTACTAGAGGCAATACTATCCCCTCTCGCACAGCACGGAGTCTGAGTGTGGGGGCCGAAATCTTTTTAATGAAGGAAGGAATTCAATGCGGCATCCCACTGGAGAAACACCACAAACAGAGTTATAACACAAACCATAACCACCCCCAAGTACATTTGGCAATGTCCTTTTCCCCTTAGGGTCTTAAGTCCATCAACTCCAAATCCAACAACCCCAAAAGTCTCTGGTCTAATGCCACGCCCAGAATTCAAAGAGTCTATCTGTAGAGTCCCTCCCCCAGCCTAGGGTGAAAGGGGCACTACGTGGTCCAGGGCCAACTGCCCTGGCTCTCGTGGGTTCTGATTTTCTCGCTTCTCCACGAACTGCTCCGCCTACCACCAGCCGCTCCACTCTGCTCCTCCCGGCCGTACCTCACAAAACTGCTCCGCTCCACCAGCTGCCATCGTGAGTGCTCCAGTTGTCCTCGCAAACTGCTCGGCTCCTGCTCACTGCTCGTGGGCTGCTCCATCACGCCCCACAGCTACCTCCCAGCTTGCCAGCCGACTGCCGCTCCACCAGCTGTTTCCGTAGGTCCGCTCCAGTACCATCCCCACAAACGCTCCACTCCGACCAGCTGCTCTGTTCCACAGTAGTAGGCTTCAGCCTCCCCACTAGTTAGCACAGTACTTCAGTGCTCCCAGCTCAGTAATTCAGCTCTTTGTGATTTCAGCTCTTAGTGTTCTCAGCACATAGTAGAGGAGCCCAGTGCTAGTGCACTGCATTCAAGCCAAAGTGAGTCAGCTCAGCAACCTTGTATCTAGAGTCTTAAGGGAACAAAAAATCAACTCTGACATTCCATCAGTGGAGAGAGGAGGGGGTGCAACTGTGCGTTCTAGCTCCACAACGAGCACCTGCACCACCAGCACAAATACTGTCCCCAACCTCTCTCAGCTCTTCACAGGGTTTTGGAACCCATGTCCCTTGTCTAGCAAGTACCCACGCCCAACATGAGGCTGAGTCATTTCTGTCACAAAGCAGTCCCACAGCTCGGCAGTCTGGGATGGGGTAGGCGTGCCTATGCAAATATTTGAGATTTCACATTCCGGACATTCTTTCCAAACTTCCCATAATTCACCACCAGATGTCAGGGTACAGCTCATCCTGACTCTGCTTACATCTAACAAGGAGTTAGAAGTATGATCTGTACCAATTCTAACAACACTTTAAGGGGCTGACAATCTAATTCCCAGTTTCCTAAGGGCACAGGTTATGTCTCGCTAGGTTCTGTACAGCACCTACCATACCACTGCTGCTGTCTATATAAATACGTACACATACAACAACAAACAAACAAACAAACAAACAAAACATCTAAAGAACATTATTTAGGTTAGTAGCTGAGGACTTCAGAAATATTATATTAATGAATTTAATTTCAACACATCCCTGTGAAATGAGGGGGCATTTTTATCCTCATTTTACAGATGGGGAACTGAGACACACAAACAGTAAGGTCAAAAGTATCTACTAATTTTGAATGCCCAATCTGAGAAATCTAGGACCTGATTTTTCAGAGCATGTAGCATTATATAGCACTTAACATATTCAAAGCACAACTCCCATTGACTTTGGTTGCAGTTGTGACTGCTCAGCACTTCTGCAAATCAGACCCCAGAGTCTCAAGTCGGGCATGCAGAAAATGAGAGAACCACAATTGGTGGCCACATGTGAAAAGGTTTTTTAGGTGACTTGTCCAGCATCTGTGGCAGAGACAGCATTATAATCCAATATTCTAAGGCAGTATTCAACTGCCTTGACCATGATTCTATCTGTTTCTTCCTGACATTTCCTACTTCATTCACTACACACCTTCCAACTTCTGTAACAAATGACACAGGGGTCCTATGGGGGAAAAACAGTGTGTCATCATATAGTTAAAGACTGTATCATAATGCATGTGTCAAGAGAATCAAATTAAGGTTACACATGCAACATTAATTCTGGCATTTCCTAGCTCTTGAGAGCTTGACTTTGCAATCTTAATACTGTCCTTTCAGCACAGAAGTGTTTTGTGTGTGTGTGTGTGTGTGAGAGAGAGAGAGAGAGAGAGAGAGAAAGAGATGTTCTAGGTTTTTGAAAAAGCAAACTGAAAAAAATAAATTCCATCATGTGGCATTTGACGCCCATATCGTTCGTCAGCAGGGCTGGAACCTTTAGATCCACCAAACACAGCTCTGTCACTTGAGCTAACAGAATAATTGGTAGCAGTAGTGGGTTGTCATCCTCTCTGTGGGCTAGATGAGGATGAGGCTCTTTGCCAGTGGGTTTTTACAGATATTTGCAAACAGCAATGGAATGATGAGGCTCAGGGATCTTGGGTTCCATCCCAAGCTCTGGAGGAAAGTGTCCTAATAGACACAGACTCTTCTGCCCACCCCCTTTTGTCACCACTGCCAAGCCTGATACCCCCACACCTTTGCTGTGTTCACTCCCACTCATCTTTGTCCTGTCTCTTCCCCACCCCTTGCTTCTTGTCCTGGTTCCATTCTCCTTGGCTAGCTAGTCCTGGTCTGCACTTCTCAGGATTCTTATCCTGATCCCTTTGCCCAGCCAGTCCTCGTCTTCTGCTCTGAACTCCCTGCTCCATTTTCCCCACCATAACTCCCAGTCTTTCCTCCCATTGCAAATCCCCATCTTCTGGCCCAACCATTCCCAGTTCCACTCCATCCACTCTGGTTCCTTGTCCCAGTCAACGTGCCCATCCCATTTCTGGCACCTCATCTGATCTCTCACTCTCCCTGTCGCCAGTCTCCATACTCCATCATACCCACATTTCCTGCCACACTGGCCCAATCTCCCTCTCTGGGCTCCACATCCAGTCTCAGTTCTCCACCCTAGCTTTTGTCCCAGTCTCAAAGTGAAGTTTGCCAGATTTTTTTAATATGAGCAAACCAATATATTTTCCCTAGCCTCATTCTCAGAATCAGCTGGACCATTTTGGCTGGCATTTCAAATAACAAAGAAATAAAAATCAGTTTTAGGTAGACATCTGGTATGGAAAAATTCAACCCAAATGGTTAAAGTTTAGCAAAGTTACAAGCAACTGAAAACAGTGTCATATTGTGTAGGGCCATTTTGATAATAGGCGGTCCTACCAGCCCCACCTGTAATTAATAGAACTTTGAGAAATTATTTCAATGGTAACTGGAATGACTGTGTTTCCTCAAAGTGGAACTGAAGCAAATCAATCTGAGCCCATTGGAGCCAATCCAATTAAAAAGGAGCTAATCTGTTTTTCAGCGAGGGAAGCATGGCCTACAAGAAGAACTCATTTCCAGACAAGGGAAATGTTGATAATCAAAAGAAGGGAAAGAATTTTGATTATTTCACTCTTCATTTCAACAAAATAGATGCTGTCTATTGCTCTGTAGCATTACTTGTATTTATAGGATATCAGTCTGGAAGATAAACTCCCTAGGATAAACACACACTTTCACTCCACAGTCTACTGGTTCACACTGCCTCTCTAATTCTAACTATTCATTATCAAGTATGAAGGCCAACATAATTGATTATAATTAGGCCTTATCAATATTATTAATTAAAAAAGAAAACAATTACAATAAATGTTTACCACTTTCTAACTATTTATACTTGTTTTGTAGTGTGGTTCATAAATTGCTTTGTTTTGGAAATTTTCAATAATCTGATGATTGGGGACATGTCAGTGTCTAGGTAGATGCAAAATAATATGGTTATGACTTTTAGTCACTACCATCCACAGCTAGATTTGTATCCAGTTACCACTAGAGCTGAGTGAGAAACAGTTTTCCCATTCTGTGACTATTTCTGAGAGTTTGACATTTTCCCCGCCTCAAAATCAGATCAAAAAGTCAAAATCTCAAAGATATTCGCAAACCAAGAATACATTTTTTTTCTTTTTAAGTCAACCGAAACATCTTGTTTTGATCATATCAAAACATTTTAATTTGACTTTGACCTTTTTTTCTGTCTTCAAACATTTTTTTCAGTCAAATTAGCTTGACTATTGAAACAAAAAGTTGTTTTGAACTAATACGTTTCCAAGTTGGAAAATTCATTTAACCCAACCCTCTTTTGTGAACAGTTTGTTTTGATGAATCAGCATTTTCCCACAAAAGTGATTCAGTGAAAAATTCTCATCCATCTCTAGTTATTGCTAAACCACCTTTCCGTTATCCTGTACAAGCAAGAAACTGCATCAGGCAATGTAGCTGAAAGGTCTGAGAGGTGGAAGAGGGAAGAAGGAGTCATTTCATTTTATTTCATCACGTTTTCCAGTTCAGATCTTTCAAACTAGTTTTTAGGAGTGATGATGTTGAGTTTCGGTTGGCTTCAACAAGCACTGAATAGTTGAGAAAAAGCAAAATATCCAAATCTCCCGAGTCTGTAAATCTCTAGAGAGCAAATCTTTGCTCATGATACTGTAATAGTTCTGACCCCAGACGGAATCTGGGTTTGAGAAAACAACTATCAGAAAACTGCAGAGCTTTAAAAAAAAGTTCCATTCTGCAAAGGGGCAAAGGTTCACAGGAGCAGTGAGTGGAGTTAGTTTTGTGCCTAAAGTGCAGCACTGGGACTCAAAAGATCTGATTTCCTTTCCTAGCTCCTCTGTGGATTTCCTTTGTGAATCTGAACAAGTCTCTTGGCCTCTCTGTACTTCACTTACCTTATCTGTGAAATGGAGGATAATGATTCCCTCCCACACCAGAGTGAAATGAAGCTGAATTGTGCAATGTCTAGACCCCATGATGCACTAGAAGTAGACAGATATCTAAGATGGATAGATGGAGGGATAGAACATATGAATTGAGTGAGAGCGAGAGAGAGATTAATGTTTGCTAAATGTTCTGAATTCCTTGGATGTACAGTGCCATATAAATGAAATATATTATTCTTTTAGTATTTTACCCAAACTGATTTACTCATCCATCATCTGGAGGATTTTAAAGATAGTCCAGCTTTCCTTCAGGTAAATCTTCTCTTGGGATTTGCAGCTGAGAAAGGAACAGAATATCTAGACTTATGACTGTTAATACCCTTTTTTCTTTTAAGAGGAAATTGATAGACATTTTCTCATGAGACTTACTATAGATGTGGTTACTTCCCCAATGATTATTCCATATCAAGCCCACTCTGCTAAAGAGGCGCTAAATTAAAAGGCTGCTGTTTGAAGCAAAAGCTACAAACTGAATTTCAAACACCTAATAAGATACTGAAAATTACCTCAAGCTTTCAAATGTCACATACTTTAAAAATACAGATTAGACTGGAAATGCAGCCCAGCCATAATTAACACTATGATGTGTTCAAATAATCAAACATTATCCTCAGAGGAATCTATTGAAGGAGATTATTATGAGCGATAGTTCACTAATCATTATGTGACAACTATTTTTTATGTCATTGATCTAGACTGCCTTGTCTATTTTGTCAGTGTTGCTAGGCATCTTTTTAAAAAAGGTGGTATTTTCCCTCACACAGAGACAGCTCGTCCTACAGCTCCAATTGATGTCAACCTTTGCTCACAGTTATCATCTGCACACAGCCAGGCTTCATTTTAAATCAGAGAAGCGGGGATAAATAAAACTGGATGGCTTTCAGTTCCAATCACGTCCTGTTTTACCTCATGCCAGCCAATAAGTTATCGTGAAATAATGGATTTTTATCTGTGACAATGAAAGAGCAAGTTTAAGATTTCCAAATTAAAAAAAAAATTCTCATGCATCTCTTATATGGCGTGGAGAAAGATTTCTTTTTCAGAGGAAGGATGCAAAAGTTTGAAGCATTTTTATTTATTTATTTTTTAATAATAGAAAAGAATTATTTCAGGAATAAAAAATTCAGGTGCCTTTTGCAGAGAGGAAAATGAGACGGACACTATATATTTTGTATTGTTAGAAAGTCATTGCAGTTTCCCAAATTTTGCAAATCTTGGAAATTGAATTTCATAGCATAATCCCTCACCTTCCCCCTAGCAAAATTCTCTCTCATTTATAAAGCACATCACAGATGTAAACTCCAGAGAGCTCAGGGTATCAGTCCTCCTCAATATTCCTCTTTGGTATCAAACATCAATGTAAGATAAGTGGCTTCAGCAATTTGACCTCTGTTTATGAAATGTATTTCTTTACTACATATCTCCAAGCACAGCAATATAAAACAGAGTAAGAATTATTACTTACCCCTCTGTGATTTAGTCTAATCCTTAAAAATAAAAATAAAAAAACATGAATAAGAACTGGTGCTAGCCAAGTGTGTAATATGCTGCACTAACAACACTCACTAGAGTGTATATCACCTACGATTTAGCTTCCAGAACACACAAACTATTGAAGGAAAAAGTTTACATTATGTGAAATCCACATGCAGTATAATAATGAAGTGAGAACCAACCTCAGCTTTAGCCTGGAACTCAAACTGAACCCTTCCAAAGTGATTTCTGAGGTTCAGTAAAGTTTCACATGACTTCTTTAAAGTGTTTTTATTTTCACATGTGCCTCTGCTCTTCCTGGTTTTACCAGGACCAGAAATGATTATGTAAAAATACCATGAGAGGCTATTCTCACAAGAATTTAAGTCTAGTTGTGCTTACCCAAGAAATTCAGACAAATTATGCCAGGCTAAGACAAATAACAGTTTTGAGGTTCCCCAATTCTGAAGTCAGCATAATGATCATTGTAGACAGCACCGCCACCAATAGATGGACCTGTGTCTTTATCTCCGTGGTAAGTTGCTGTCTTGTATGTTATATTGTTGTATCTTCATTAATGATCTGGAGGATGGCATGGACTGCACTCTCAGCAAGTTTGCAGATGACACTAAACTGGGAGGAGTGGAAGATATGCTGGAGGGTAGGGATAGGATACAGTGGGACCTAGACAAATTAGAGAATTGAGCCAAAAGAAACCTGACGAGATTCAACAACAAGTGCAGAGTCCTGCACTTAGGACGGAAGAATCCCATGCACTGCTACAGACTAGGGACCGAGTGGCTAGGCAGCAGTTCTGGAGAAAAGGACCTAGGGGTTACAGTGGACGAGAAGCTGGATATGAGTCGACAGTGTGCCCTTGTTGCCAAGAAGGCTAATGGAATTTTGGGCTGCATAAGTAAGGGCATTGCCAGCAGATCGAGGGATGTGATCATTCCCCTCTATTTGGCATCGGTGAGACCTCCTCTGGAGTACTGTGTCCAGTTTTGGGCCCCACACTACAAGAAGGATGTGGAAAAATTGGAAAAAGTCCAGTGGAGGGTAACAAAAATGATTAGGGGCTGGAGCACATGACTTATGAGGAGAGGCTGAGGGAACTGGGATTGTTTAGTCTGCAGAAGAGAAGAATGAGAGGGCATTTGATAGCTGTTTTCAACTACCTAAAGGGGGTTCCAAAGAGGATGGATCTAGACTGTTCTCAGTGGTACCAGATGTCAGAACAAGGAGCAATGGCCTCAAGTTGCATTGGGGGAGGTTTAGGTTGGATATTAGGAAAAACTTCTTCATTAGGAGGGTGGCGAAGCACTGGAATGGGTAATCTAGGGAGGTGGTGAAATCTGCTTCCTTAGAGGTTGTTAACGTCAGGCTTGACAAAGCCCTGGCTGGGATAATTTAGTTGGGAACTGGTCCTGCTTTTAGCAGGGGGTTGGACTAGATGACCTCCTGAGGTCCCTTCCTGATATTCTATGATTCTATGATCTTATACTGGGGCAGGGAGGGGGCTTTGTAAGAGCAACTTAAGTCCCCTCTGTGGTGCTGGAGTTGTTACTTGAAATGTTACAATACATCCCTGTGATTTCTATAAAGATTACAAAAGAAAGGATGATTTGTGGCCAAGGAACAGTACTCAGGAGGTCTAGATTTAGTTTCTGGCTCTGTGACAGACTTCTTGTGTGACCTTGGGAAAGTCATTCAATTTCTCTATGCCTCCCATCCCAATCTGTAACATAGGGATAAGAATACTTCCATTCTCCTACTCTTTGTGTGTCTTGTTTATTTAGATTGTAAGCTCTGCAGGATAGGGGCTGTCTTTTACAATATGTGCGTGTAGTGCCTAGTACAAAGGAGACCCTATCTTGCTCCTGTCAGTATAATAGAAATAATAACCAGTTACTAATGAAGGGCCCAATCCTGCATCCCTGAATCTATTCCTGGGCCAATTTCCTTGGGTTTTGCTAAGGATGGAATTGGACCCATGGCAAGGAAAACAATACAAATTCCATTTCGATATTTTAAGTAAAAACAAACTTAAACAAAGAATTTGTGAACTAGGTAATATTTGATAGCCTCGCTGGCTACTCTGCCTGGTGCTGGGATTAGAGTTGTATCGTCTCTGAAATTATAACAAAGCACAGAGGTCTGTATTCATGTATGAATGGCTGCACATGTGCTTGTTAAGGCTCTGATCCTGCAAACATTTAGGCACTCTGAGTAGCCTTGTTTGGTGGTAGCAAAGTTAAGACTGTGCAGAAGGGTTTGCAGGATCAGGGCCTAATAAAGTTCAGAAGCAATATTGTGGACTTCCAGGAAGATTTTTCAAACATGTATTCCTACAGTTAGGTACGTAAAGCCATGTTTAGACTCCTAAAATACGACTTTCGTTGCCTGACTGCAGGACCCAATTTTGGCCCCATACTCTTATACGCATAAAGACACATACACCTCCACCCCTTCTGTGAGTAGCATAGGTCTTTAAAAACTGCAGTTGAATGACAAAGGCGAGGTGGGTTAGATAATATCTTTCACTGGACCAGCTTCTGTTGGTGAGAGAGACAAGATTTCAAGCCACATAGAAGCTCTTTTCTGTGTGGTTTTGAAAGCTTATTTCTCTCACCAACAGATGTTGGTCCAATGAAAGATATCACCTCACCCACCTTGTCTCTCTAATATCCTGGGACTATGTGGCTACAACTTCACTGCATACATTGAATTACAAAATCAGGAAGGGTGTATTGAGTCAATATGCCCCTGCAATAAAAATGAAAAAAAAGAAGCAATTAAAATCTTGTTGGTCTGCAGATAGTATAACTTCCTCAGGCTGTCAGGATGGACAGTTTCAAAGCTGGTGGAGAGGAGGGGTTTTTTCTAGTGAAGAGTTCAAGCAGACAGAAAGCTGGCTCTGATATTTAGCCATTTATCATATGCATATCCTATTAATGTTGACTTCATATTACTGCCTGTCTGGTGCTCTTCACACAGTGAACTGTGTTCTTTATAGCTGATAGGCTTCTACTTTTCTGTAGTATTTTTGAAAGATGAGGGTGAGGGAGTTTGGCAAACATCAACCAAAAGGCTGATCCATGCCTTATGGGTAGTGTGGAAGAAGGTATGAAGTCAGGAGCGGGCAAAGCAAAAGAAAGGAGCAATGAAGAAAGAGGCACTTCTACAAGCACAGTTTAAAAAAGGGAGGCTCTTTTTTTGCAAACAAATTTTGATGTGGCTGGCTGTTTGGGGCCTGATGGAAAGAGTCCCATTGACTTCAAAGGACGTTGGAACAGACCCCAGGTCCTTGGTGTGGCGTAAATGCTTATTCTATTTTGAAACTAAAATTTCCATCGATGTGGGTTTCTGTTCACTGATCATTTTACAAAGACCTTTACTGTAAATACTGACACAGTAGAGCTGTCACACCATCTATCATGGCATTCTGAATTTGAATCCTTCCTGTGCTGTCAAATGTTGCTTAGGGCATGAACAAAGCTCTGCGATCCCTGCCTATCCTTGATTGCTCTTTGCACGTCCTCTATGTTGTTAAATTGCTCTCTAAATGTTGTTCGTCAGAGGGATTCTTTCAGTCAATCTTTTTCACCTGTTCCTCGAGCCCCCACAATGTGCCTGTCATAGCAAATGCTCTGGTTTCACTTTCAACACGTCTCAGATGTGTCCATCTTTTCTGGAAAACTTTGAAGATAAGGAATTGTTGAACTCTGATTAATCTCAGCAGTCGTTAAATTCCTTCCATTTAATACGTAGTATTTTCCTGAGGCACTTGCTTTTAAAGGCATTTATAGCCATCGGTCTATAGATTTTGGTGGATTTCCAGGCTTTACATCCAAATGTTAAAGTGGAAATAACATTTAAGTTGAAGATTCGTAGTTTCATCTTTAAGATGCAATTTTTCAATGGCCAAATCTTGTTTAAGATTCTGACTTGCCAATCATGACATTATTTCCTTCTGGATATCCCCAGTGGCTTACACATTACTGACAAGGTATGTGAATTGATTCACCTCTTGAATTCCTGTGCCTTCTTCGCTGGATTCATCATTAGATTTGTCATCATCAACCCCATGCTTTTTTGCATTGCTGGACAGTCTTTTGGTCTTTGCATGCATGTTGACTGCAACTGTCATTTAGCAGAGCTATGTTGTCTTAAACCATGCAATACCTGTGTTGCAGCCATCTATATTTTTTCTCATAACAAAGTTAATGGCAATTCCAGACAGGAGATGTGAGAGAATGCATCCTTGTTTGACACCAGTGTCTGGTTAAACCATTTGCTCAACTCTGCATCTAATTATGTGTGAAAGCTGTGCCTTGATATAACCCTTGATAGATATTTTTGTTGGCATGCCACAACACTGCAAGGTGTTACATAGAGAATCATAATGGAAGCTGTTAGATGCTTTGTTAAAATCTATGAGGTTTATGATGAGTATTTTTGGATGATGTTCTTTTCAGTGTTATTCTTAGGGTGAAAATCTGGTGGACACGTGATCTTCTGGACCAAAATTCAGCCTGCTCATCCCTTAGCTTTACCTTAACTGCTGATGTTATCCATAGATTTCCTCTTCTCATGCTGCTTTTTACTGCTTTGTCCTTTGCTTTATACAGATATTTTGCTGCTTCTTTTTCTGGAGGTGTTCTGGAGATTAATATTTGCTGTGGCTTATTTCCTTTTTTCACATAATTCCATATATCCTCACTTATTCAGATTTTAGGTTTGCTTGTCTAAAAACCAACTACAGTTATTATGGCATCTATGGTACTGTCATGCAGAAAGGACCATGATGTGTCAATGTTGACTTCTTGTGGTGGATCTAAGTCTTGTAGCATCTGAGATCTGTTCTTCATTTCAATCTGAAATTACGACTATTGTCTTGTCTGATAGCCAGCCTGTCAATTTTTTTGGTGCTTTGGGGAATTTTGTTTCTCATAAGTTTGATCTTCTTCAGTCTTGCCACCCATAAATTGAAGTCTCATTTAATGTCAGCTCCTCTGAATGCTCTGACATCCTGGAGAGTTGATCTAAATTTTCTTTTCATATGTATATGGTCAATCTGGTTCCTGGTGATTCCATATGGGAAATTCGAAGTTACTTTATGGAAAACTCTGTGTATGAATAGTGTTACATCAATTATGATACTTGATACCATGCACAGTTCAACCAATTCTGATTTTTAGAACCACGGCCATGCTCCCTCATGGTACTCTCCATTTTATTCTTCTGATCCTAAACCATGGCACTTAAGTCCCCATTATTAAGAAGATGTCATGTTTGGGAATATTGTCAGATTTTGTGGGCAATTGATCTTTGATCTCATCATTGTAGTTGTCTGTTGGTACATAACATTGTATGTTTGACATTTTTGTGTATTGTGTTTGAAACGTAACTTGGAGCTATTAGCTGGCTATTGGCTCCCAGTCTATACATGATTTTTCTGCTTTGGAAGTCATAATTAATGCTAGTCACACTGAGTGGCAACTGTCTTGCCTCCCTGCGTATGCTTTCATTTTTGAATTATTTTTGATAAGCTCCTGTTATCAACATTTGCTTACATCAAAGAGTTTGTGATTGTATTCATTCATTTCTTTCATCACCTGAATGATTTATGTTATTACGGACATTAGTGTAATGTTCCACTGATAGTTTTTTTTGCCTTCAGTAAAGAAATTCTCAGAGTCTTGGCTTCCTGCTGGCTTTTACCTAATCTTGTCATTTCTGCTGAGACAGAGTTCATTACTTTGGCATGATGTTTGCCAGGATGGTTACTTTGGTGTACAATGATGGCATTGTCAGCTTTGAACCAGGCTCTGCCTGCGTGAACAAGTAGTTGTGGAAGGAAAGCACAAGAGGCCAAATCCACAAAGGGTCTTAGGTGTCCTGCTACTCAAGTGGAATTCACAGCCCTGAAGTGTCCAGGCTTCTTATAGTATATCTGGGGAGAGCTGGGTGCCTAAGAATGGGATTTAAGGGGGTCAAAATGCTGAGTGGGGAGAGTCCTAAAATAGCGAGTAAGAATTGCCAAGGAAAGGGGTAGGACCTAAGCCCAGCCTCTCGAAGTTAGTTCGGTGCCTAATTCTGCTCTGGAGTGAGGCGCCTGTCTCTACTTGGGGATTCATAGCCATGCACTCTCTCCTGGAGTTAGATGCTTTAGTCAGATCAGACCTTTCTCTCTCTTTTTCACACACACAAAAGCCTAGAGAGAGACTCCCCACCCCCCAGTAACTCAGTAGTCTAGGCACTCACCTGGGGCAGGGGGCAGGCGAGGGAGCCTGTTTTAAAATTCCTGCCCTGGCTACTTTGGGGCAGAGATTGGAATTTAGGGGTTCTATATCCCAGGGGAGGGCCCAAACCACCAGGTTATAAAGTCAATCTCTTGCTTCGTCTCTGTGGCCCAATGAATATTTAATACCGACTGAAACAGTTTTCACTGGAGAGACTGAGAGAAGCCCACCACAGCACATCCAATAGCCAAGGGATGTGGTCCCACTTCCATGAGATGTAGGGAACACAAGTTCAAGTCCTTGCTCTAAATTAGGCAATGGGGATATAAACCTTAGCGTCCCTGGGAGAGTACTATAGCTCCTGGCTATTGGGTATTCTGGGGGAAACATGCATCCACCCCCCCAGATCTTATTGCCCCCACTGTCTTTTGTGTGGGTTAGGCATGCCCTAAGCATGCCCCAGGCAAGATAGGTGGGGGAACTCCTGTTTGTGAACCCTGCCAGGTCTAGGTAAGCAGGCGTTCTGAGGATCTCATCAGCACTTACATTTTGGATTTAAGTGTCTAATTCATTTTTTGAATCTAGCCCAAGGAGCCTGCTCCCATGTCCCTTCTTCCTAATAACTGGCTTGCATTGCAGTGCTTGTTCTCCCTTGCTCCTGGCACTAATGGCCCCAGCCCTCCGTCAGTCCTGCTCAGCAGAGCTAACTAGCTGAAAAAGGGAATACATGCTGTAACCCTTTAAGGATCTTATCAATAGATTCACTTCATTTGGGAGGCCACAACAGCTTACATCTTGGTACTTATATTGCTCCCACTACTACGGTATCTAGTATAATGTATAATAGTGACTAGCCACTGTACACTAGTGTTTCAGTAGTAGGTGAACTATGAGCACTTACATATTATTGCCAGCGAAAAATGAGGGTTTTAAAAATTCAGCTGCAAAAAGATACTTTAATTTGTATTTAACCCACAAGAGCAAAGAAATTCAGTTAAGTGTTTTTTATTTTGCTCTGTGGCACAAGTGTACAAAATAACAAAGGGGGAAAAGCTGCAAAAGTTTGCCCCCAGACATATATTGTAGCCTGGTACTTTTTGTTAACCTGCCCAGCCAAAGCTATGCCTCCTCTTGCTAAGGGCAGAATGCAACTTCCTTTCCACAGAGAACAACAGCTGTATTTCTTTTTAATCAGTAAAATTTATGTTAAATATAAATAGAGAGAGAAAATCACTTTTGAATAGAGCCAAAGCTTAAAAGCAAGAATTTTTTCATATGAATTTTACCTCATCAATAAATAGATTACATTGAAGTAGTTCTTTTTAAAAAAATGAGAGCTCCATGTAACCACATTCAACATTGTGTTGAATAAAACCTTTAATAATTGCTTTTTTTGACCCGCTATGTGTATCTCTCCATTGAACCTCTCTGTAAAATCTGTGTAGCAGGCCATAAAGGGGGAAGTAGCCACATTATCAGGTGAGCTCTGTGCTTGGAATCATTAACAAATTAACTTTTAAGGCAGTAGATGACTCGTTTTCAAGGGCCGTCTCTCTCTCCCCTTATGCTAGAGATCAACCCATTAGCACCACCCTGTGTTAACCAAAGGATCTTGTTAATTTATCTTGGCACTCTGAAGTGGATTAAATTCAAAACCTGTTTTAAAAGTTTTAAAACAATTACTCAGTAAGGTCCAAACATAACAATGTATCATGAAACAGTTTCAGGTATATCACTGTATGTCATATCATGGACTGAAAATGAGACACAGGAAAATATAATAAAAAACAAAACAACCTACAATTAGAAATCGTGTGAATTTACTTCTAAGTAAAAGTTGTGATGAATTATTTTGGATACTTCCACTGGTAAATAAAATCATTGTATTGTGCCTTGTGCTGTAATTTTTACTGCATGATTACAGCTTGCTCCAATTTCTAATACACATACTGTGAAATCTTTTCATCATGCCAGCACTGGTTCAGGTTTCAAAGCAGTATATAGCAAGGTCTACAGTTCTCATAAGCTTCTCATTTACTCCTTAAATCTGTAATATCCAAAAGCTGGTAATTTTCCTTGCCGTGCATGCAGTGAAAATCTCCTCTCTCCTCGTGTGTAAATATCAGTTCTCTGAGGGTGCAGATGTCTTCTGTAAAATGATAAAGAAAACAGGCTAGATCCTCAGCTTGGATAAATCTGCGTAGCTCAATTGAAGTCAATGAAACTAAGCTGACTTACACTGGCTGAGGATCAGGCCACATATATTTAGAACATCTAGGGGTACCTAACAAGCAAAGAATATGAATGAGACAGAGCTACCCCAAGAATTTTTAATAAAAAAGCAGAGTTCAGTATATAAATCAATATTTCATAAAGATATAATTCTATTGTATGTGCTTTACTATGTTTTGATATGTTTTAATAGTCTATACTTCCTAAGGTTGCTCTTAGGCTTAATTAATTAATATCTGTAAAGCACTTTGAGATGCCTCAGTGATTGGTGTTGTATAAGTGCACAACATCTTTTCTACTTTATTGCATTTTTTTGGTATTGAAAATGTTTCCATTCGGAGTTCTGAAATCCCAATTTGATTTTTCTGCCTTATCAAATTGCAAATAATGGTGAGGATATATGGTCAGTTGCAACACATAGGTGGGATACTGTGCAGAGTTCAGTGGCATGCATAAAAAGAGTGGAAGTGTTACCAGTTACCAAAGAGATCTGAAACTGAGGAGAATTTTTTCATAAAATGTTCAGAAATTTTATTTCACTCATTTTTGCCCATCACCACCTGAAATTGTGACAGTTTGGGAACATTGCATTTTTCCTGATTAAAACATCTGAAATTATGAATCCTTGTCTCCACAATTAAAACAATTTAACAAAAAAGTCTGTTTTGTTGTAGAACAATTTCATTTAAAATGGTGTAGCTTTAGCATGGACATTTCGTGAAAACAGGACCATCTTCAAATTCTCCACAAAATGCAATATGCTCATATTTTAAGTATTTTTTGATTGTGTTATAAATATCTACCTCTGTTTCTGGTGAATATGGGGGTGAGATTTATGTGGCAGATTAGACTGAGAGGAGGAAAAAGAAATCTGGATTTAGCCACAAGAACCATTTTAACTATATCTGGGCTGAAGAGGATGAATTGGGATTCTAGAATAGGGTATGTCAAGAATATTCAGCTGGTGGATATTTCGTCTGCATGAACGTCCTCCATTTTTGATAGCATTATTCCCTGAAATATGGCCTCAGGAAGTGTTGCTTCTTCCAGAAAATGATTTTTGAATGATCTTGTAGAAATCTGTAGCAAGGCTATCATTCTATGTTAAAGAATCAGATAGGTAGAAGAATCTGGTAGCTGAGGCAGATTTCTGTTCTGTGACAAAGTGCATTAATGGGACTTAAGCTGTATTGGTCACATGGCTGGTGGTAATGTATGACAGGGTGGGAAGAAGAGTGCTGCCGCTTTGATCAATTTTTACTTTGTATCTCCTGTATTCTTGTATTGTTCAATCTATTATCAAAGGTTCCCAGAGCTTTGGGTGTGCTGAGAATGAGGGCCTTCAGCTGTGGCCATCTAGACATCAGGCAATCAATGAACACAGTGGAGCCACCGCAGAAGCACATGGTTGGCTAAGGCAGTCAGATGGCTTGCTCTTAAGCCCAGCAGCTGCAAAGGACCAGTGGCTGCTCAATGCACATGCCCATGATCTATTTGCCTCTCTGTGCTTGCTTAGTTCCAAGCCCTGCTCCAGCCGCAACTAATCTTGCTCCTGCCTTGGAATCAGCCATGCTCCTGACTTCAGGTAATCCCATGCTGACCTTTGGTTCTGATGCCTGGCTCTGACTCTGCTTTGACCTTGGGCTTTGGCTTTTGGATTCTGACCACTAGGCCTGACACCTGTGACCTGTCTCCTGACAAGCTTATACCATTTGTGTAAGTCTGAAATTGAAATAAGCTATAGGAAGTGTGTCATTTTCCAATAAATTCTATAGAAGTTCTCCAAAAGTGGGAATAGCACCTGGATAGTTAAACTATAAAAGAATGTGGACTTGTTTAAGCTGTGCCCGTTGCATTGTGGATTTACATTAGTGTGGCCGAGAGCAGAATTAGACCTCTATTTCTTAAACTCTTGCCAGGCACTTAAACTTCTCCCACATCCTCACTGCCCTAACTGTAAGCCAATGAGGAATTACAAACTGGGCTAGACAAGTACAGTGAGTGAGTCTCTTCAAATCCTAGTTTATGGATCAGACACTGGTGGTGTAAACTTATGTTCTATAATGCTCATCTTCAAATATCTTTGGAAGAAATGATGTGGAAAATGCTATGACTCTGGGTGAAATTCTCATCCGATGGAATGTCACTTATTTTACATCATGTCACTGAGGGAAGAATCTGGCCCTTTATCTGTAGTGGATGGAAAATTGATTTCATAAAGGGAACCATCTACTGAAGTCTTATGACTTCAGCTAGAGAAAAAGATAAGTATATTTTCTATTGGTAAATACTCTAGTACAGCTACACCTTTCCTCTGAGTCATTGTGTTATTCCTTCTGAACTTTGTGGCCTAAAGATAAAGTGGAAAGATCTTTTTGCCTGTACTATCACAACACTTAGCCCTGAATTAGAGCAGCTACCACCACTGATTCAATACCTTGCTGAATTTCACTTTTATTTTCTCCCAAATAGCTGCCTCTTTGAAAGCCTGAGGGTCCTTCAATGTCTGTGCTTTGTTAATAATGGATTTTGTTAGAAACAAAAATTGTCAAGGTAAAGGGTATGACCTCTTCTATTCTCTGGTTTGAGTCCCGTGTTGCAGCCCTGCGCTTCATTTGTTACCTTACTGCACTTCACTGGGAAAGGTAATTACAGTTAAAATTAAACTCTATAGAGTGTGTCCCGCTGCCTTTTAACTGCTAGACACGAAGAAGAGGCTGATTCCTATGTATTCACCTCTTGTTTAGAAGATTCATGTTTATCTAATGTGAAGTCAATATTATTATCCTGAAAAGAGTTAGAGGATGGCTAACAATCCATCAGGGAGTGTTTCTTTATAGCACTGATGCTATGCTCTAGTGGTTCAGAAACCATTTAACTGTGCTAAGATTCTGATCTACCTTTGTGCATCAACATTTGAAACATCATTTATCTCATCTTAAATGCTTGACAATAAAATATTTCATTATGTTTAACAGTAAGATATTTTATAGATGGAGAAGAAAAATGAAGCACCAATGGATGAGATGAAAAAATACAAAGAAAATAAACTTGTACTATATATATATATAAAATGTGTGTATGTATGTGTATATACTTCCAATATATAGAGAGTTTGGTACAAGTTTATTTACTTTGTATTTATATATTCATTGTGTTTAACAGTGAGATATTTTATAGATGGAGAAGAAGAATGAAAACCAGTGGATGAGATGAAAAAATACAAAGAAAATAAACTTGTACTATATATATATAATGTGTGTATGTATGTATGTATATATACTTCCAATATAGAGAGATTTTGGTACAAGTTTATTTTCCATTGGCACTTGATTCTTTTTCTCGTCTCCATTTATAAAATAGACACTTTTTTATGTTAGTGAGATATGTGTATTAGGGAAATTTTATGTTGTAAGGAGATGTTTAATACAAACATAGGAGTCCACAGTAATATGGATAGCTCTGCTGTAGTATATAATGTATATTGCCTATGGAATTAAAGTGAGAGAAAATGCAGATTCTGGTTACAGAGTCTCTGATCATTATTTTGGAAGAAATTCTGCCCTTTCTACTTCTGTCACATGTTCCATGTAAAGCTTAAAACACTCTGCCAATACTAATGAGTGATGACTTGCAACACTTCTGTGAAGAACAGAAGTAATTGGGGGGAGTGATAGCTCAGGGGTTTGAGCATTGGCCTGCTAAACCCAGAGTTCAATCCTTGAGGGGGCCATTTAGCAACTGGGCTAAAAATCTGTCTGGGGACTGGTCCTGCTTTGAGCAGGGGATTGGACTAGATGACTTCCCAAGATCCCTTCCAGCCCTAATATTCTATTATTCAGATTTCTATGACTCAGAATATCAGTCTTTTACAGTTGAAGGAGAGATTTTTGTTTTTCAAAAGGATTCCCAGTTGTTCCATGGAATGCTTCCCCTGAGGGAAACTAACATACAGAGAGGTTAATGACTTACTGTGATGGGGTGTGCTCTGCACACTGGCCTTGCAAAAGCTGAGCTCGGCCAGGTGGTCCCTATTTGTAATTAGGCTGCAATTAGGCTGGAGGCTGCTAATTAGAGAGAAGCTCACCTGTGAGAGACAGGTGCGGCTTCTACAAAAAACAGGAAATTGGAAGCGGAGGGGGCAATAAGGAGAAGTCTGCAGTCATGCCTTGAGAGAATGGACGAGTATTTGGGCAGGAGGGCTGCAAAGATGAGTCGCCTAAAGTTACTCCCTTAGAGGAAGGATAGATGAGACTGGCAAAGCCAGAGGAGTAGGGAGGGCCAGGAAATATGGAAGTAACTTAGGGAAAGACAGCAAGGTGCAGGTAATGAACCTTGGCTGCTGGGTAGAATGCTAGAGTAGAGGGTGGGCCCAGGTTCCCCATCAGCCACCATGGGAGTGGTACTGTGAGGTGGTGAAGGAGGAGACTGCTGGAGAGCAGGAACTTTGATTCTGCTTTGGTGGGAGGGCTGAGTCACAAAGAGGACACTTTGGTTCCTGGAGAGTGAGAGGGATTGCAGAAGAGAAACTGATAGGGTGTACCTGCCCATAATAAGGAAGTTAGGTGGTAAAAATGTTGGGTCTAATTCTGATCTCATTTACACAAATGTAACTCCATCAACTTCAATAGAGTTACCTCTGGTACACTGGTTGGAGTCAGATAAGAATCAGGCTTTTAAAGTTTAGTTTAAGCAATACCTGGGCAGAGTTAGGCACCTATGAAAGGGACCCACAAGAACCAGCGTGATAGCTGCCTAAACTAGCCAATAGGCCACACCACTCTCCTCAGCATTTCCTAAGCCCGGTCCCTCAAAGGGATTTAGGTGCCTAACTCTGGTTTGGAGGGAGGACCCTGGTTCCTGTGAACCTGGAGCTAGATGCCTAATCGAGTTCAGTCATTTTTCAAGAAAAACTGAGGAGGAAATGCCTCTGTTATAACTTTTAGCTCAGTAGTGGCTAGAGCACTCACGTGGGATGTGGAAGACCCAGGTTCCATTCCCACCTCTGCATGAGTGGAGCAGGGATTTGAACTTGGAGGTCCTACATCCCTAATTACTGGCTTATGGGTCTCTTGAAGCAGGGGTTACTCAGTCTCTCCTGTTGAAGCTGTTCTACCGTATATAAACGTTGAATTATTCACTGGGCCACAGAGTGCATTAGAAGGACTCACTTTAGTTAGGGCACTTATCTGGGAGGTATTGGGGCCGGGTTCCAGTTCCCCTGTTCTGTTTTGTGTGCTGTGAGGACATTTACCACATTGAGCCCTGACGGTAAGACAGGCAGCGGATGCCTAGTTAGGGAATCCAGCTGGAGTTTAGGTATATGTTAGGTGCTGAGCTGCTGAAATTAAAGGTGAAAACTTAGGCTTCTAGGGAATTTAGGCATGTACAGTGTTAGGCAACAGCTGAGCAGTGGTTTTGTGAATGCCTGTGGTGCCTACATGTTGGACTTAGGGACCTAAAGTACCAATTTCACACTTTAGTCTCTATCATCTTTCTAAGAGGCTGGAATAGTCCATTGTGTATTTTTTGCTGTGTTCCCATTTATTTGTCTTTCAATGCACTGCCTAAAAGACTTGACTTGGGTGGGAAGAAACCGTATGGCAAGCAGCATGCACACTGCAAAAATTCTGGTAGATAAGAAAAAACAACCTCTATTTGGTAGCAAAGGAAGAATCACTAAAAATAAAGGGATTTGTTTGGTGTCTCCCTTCTTACTTTGAGCAATGCATTGTGGTGTTTTTTTTCCCTGCTAGTAGACATTACTGTTGCATTTATTCTTTGATATTAACAATGTCACATTCAGAAGACAAGGTCATTTAACCTATGTTTGGCAGGCAAACACATAAAGCTGCAAGATAGCATGTAATGCAAACTATTTTCAAATTGGGCTCAGGAATTAGAGTGACAGAATGAATGAACTGCAGATCTGAAGAGCAAACATTTAATGTGGCATGTTCAGCATTGGCCAATTTGATTAGATTAAACACCATATTTTCATACAAGGTGTAAATATTGAACTGTAGCTGTATGCTGTTTGTTTGCCTGGCTGAGAAGATTAAATAAGGGTTAATAAATATAACCTCTGTTAAATCTTCTATAACCAAATTTATCTCTCAACGTCACCTATTGTAGAATTAATAGCTAAAGCTGGCATTGTGAGACAGGACATTTAAGCACAATATCTCTTGAGCAGAATATTTGTTCAGAATAGGAGTTGCAACTTATTGACAGTCATTGCAAATGCACTTGTTCACATCCATTAATCTGGACAGAGAGAGGTAAGGGCGGCCTGACCATCCCGTGGGTGAGATAACACAATCTGATACACTGCTCACTGATTGTGTAGTATCTTGGCCTTCAATTCTTTATAGAAATACCAGCAAGAACCGCTTTAAACCTAGGAAAATATTTTCTTTGCATCTGTGATGGGTTCCTCACGGTGCATCCTGGAACTGGGGTACAGTTGAACCCTGTGTCTCACCAACCAGGACTCTCTCTCACACTGTGATGCTCTGAAAAGCTGCAAACTCCTCCGGATCCTGCACTCCACAAACATTCACAGGCAGGGACACACCAACTGAGTTACATGAATGTTTTCATCAGCCACTCATGAACCAGCCACAGAGAGGCTCCAGCCAGTTCCCCACAGCTCCCCAGTCTAAGACTCCAGAGCTGTATCATCTTGCCGTGGTCAGAAGCCTGACATGTATATATTTATTACCCAGTCCACCTCTTCATCAAGGTGGAGAGGGCATGCACCAGCTTTTGTACGCTAAGCAGATATCCCAGGCACTTCAAGCAAAACCCACTGTTTTAGGTAAAACATAAAATAGATTTATTAACTATAGAAAGATAGATGTAAAGTGATTACAGGTAATAAGTGTACAGACCAAAGTTGGTCACCTAAGAAATAAATGTAATGTTGCAATCTTGAGTTCGAGAATCCAGACAGGATTTGAATCAAGCAGTGTCTCATCCTGATGGTCCAGTTCCTTAATACATAAGCTGGGATTCTCCTTTCCACCTTGGGACCACCTTCCCCATTCAAAGACTTTATTCTCCAGATATGTTTCCAGATGTTGAGTTGTGAAGGGAGTGAGGACAAAAGATGTCAATTCCCCTTCTTTATAGGTTCTTCCAGCTTGATGGAAAGATCTTTTTGTTATGACATGAGTCAAGCCGTGTTTATTGTCTATGTGCTCCCTCTGAGAAGACTTCATTGTATACAAACAACGTGATAGTCCTTAGTAGTGGTGATTACCCTTAATGGACCATCCACGCTGTCTGGCTTTTCCATTGTTGTACCACAAAGGCTGGTTGTGGGTGTTTCCAATCTTACATCGTATTTCAGTGACACATACATAACTTCACCTACAGTAAGAGCACATACAATCCGACAAGATATTAATGTTCAACAGATCAAGACTTTTAATATAATACCTCACAAGGCATACTTTGTACAAAATGTACAATAATTATATGACAGTGGTGAATATGGGGGTCCCAGGGCGCTGCTCTCAGGTACAGCGTGCCACAGCATCTTTTAGCACGATTGTCATAACATGAAAAAGAAATCTCCCACCTTCTGCTGTTCTTAGAAACAAAATAGAAAATGAAGATAAAGTGGACACAGACCTGTGAGGAGAAAACTGATAGAATCCCTATATGAATTGGATGAGACAAAAGGTACAATGCCATTCATGCCTATTATACTTTGTCATCATGGAGGATGTCTCTGGTGACAAACAGTGTTTTAGCCAATATTACAGTTCCACGCTTGAGAGCACTTTCCTTCTGGCACCAATAACTGCAGCAGAAAAAGAGATTCTATGGTAAAGGATTGTTTTTTTGCATTCAGTAATGAAAAGAGAAAGCATGAGATGCTGATAACAAACCCAGACCATAAGATGCAAAAAAGTCTATATTAAGCATACATTCTTCATATGTAACAATCTAGGATTAATTTCTCCATTGCATGTAGGGTCTGTGACATCCTGCTAAGGACAATCAAACAGATCAGTATATCACTAAACTGAAACATTTCAATGTTCTGTATGAATTTGAATCTCCCAGTCACAAAAGTAGGGATGAGTGAAACTTCTCCAATGCCTGAATGGAACATCACTGAAGCCCCTTACTCCTTACAAAGCAAAGCCCATGGAAGTCAGTGGAAAGATTCTCATCTACTCTGGTGGACTGCAGGACAAGCCATAAAATGGGTTAAGTGGATAATGGAACCCTAAGCATTTGGAGGTTCAGTTTCCTTTGAATAAGGACCTAAAAGTAGAACAAAGGAGACAAAAATTATTAACTTTTTTTCCATTGTAACTGAAATGTTTCTGCTAAGAAGATTGCTCAGATCTAAGTTGTAATTTCTGGTCAAAGTAGAAAGGGTGGGAGAGTCTAGAATAGCCTCTATCCCAGTGGTTAGGGCACTCGTGGGAGATGCTAATCCAAGTCCTTGATCTTAAACAGGCAGAGCCAGTACCTGAGCCTGTATCTCCCACATCCACCTCATTGTACATCAGAACAAAACCAGTATCTGAAACTTTAGGGTGTTTTTTCCCCCCATGAAATAGAATGGTTTTCAAACCAGCCCTACCTAAATGTTTGTCTAACCAGACCTTTTGTTTGACATTTTGTGAGATCAGGCCTTTCCCTGAGATTTTCAGTAATGCCTGGTTTTACATTATCTGGAAAGACTATTAGAACAGTGACTAATAATATATGAGACCATCTTCCACATGAAGCAACCTTTAGGCCCATACAGAACCACTGTGAAAAGTCACAAACTGGGTGCCAGATTTTTTTGTTTTATCCTCTGTAACTCATCCCTTTTTAAAGTACAGCTGTGATATTTTAAGCATAGATTAATATCGCTGAAATTGTCTGGGGTTCTCAAAAGTCAGTCCCCTAAATGAGTGAGATTTTCAGGGAAGTTTAAGTCACTTAGGCTATGTCTAAACAACAGATTTAATTGACACAAGTTACATTGGCATACAGCTGCCAAAGTCTGTATATTGCTCATGAATGTGTGAATGTGGCTGCTTGCATCAGCACTGTGTTTGCTTGCCAGGAGTGCTTGTCTCGATGCAAAGTGCAGTGCATCATGGGTAGGAATCCAAGTCTGCCACATGCTGCCATCTAACACAATGCCTTTTGGAAACTTTTTCACAGTATTATGGGGTAGAAATAATTCACCCAGGGGTCTCTGGGAGATAGGACTCAACTTCCCAGCATGCAATTTTCTCTATCCCACAGTCATCTATATCCTGTGTACTTTCTCTCTTAAAAAAAAAAATCTCAGAAACCTGCACAAAATTGTTCAGTGTCCACCATCATTGACAGAAGTGTGGACCCTGCAGACCTCTGCATTATTTTCAGGAATGTTCAAAAATACAGGATGCACAGTTCTCCTGTATTTGCAGAGCTACAGAAAGTACTCCAACAGCCAGGAACATGATGACTTCCTGGAGGACAGTTTGCTGAGGGACATAATGAAAAACTATTCAAGGTTGTTGGTGGCATTCACAGAGCAGGCGCAGATGGTGGCATGCCACTTCTGGACCTGAGAAACTAGCACTGAATGGTGGGATTTCATCGTGATGTAGGTGTTGGATGACAAGCAATGGCTGCAGAACTTTTGGATGTGAAAGGCCATATTCCTGGATCTGAGTGCCAAACTCACCCTAGCCCTCTAGCGCAGGGACACCAGAATGAGAACTGCACTGACAGTGGAGAAGCAAGGGGTAATCACACTCTGGAAGCTCTCAATGCTGGATTACTGCTGGTTACTGGGAAATTATTTTGGAGTTGGAAAATCTACAGTAGGGGTTGTTCTCATACAATTATGAAGGGCCATTAATCATGTCCTGCCATGCAGGATTGTTATTCTCAGAAATGTGTATGACAAAGAGGATGAATTTGTGGCCATGGGATTCCCAAACTGAAGTAGGGTGATGGATGGCACACACATGGCAATTTTGGCATCAATCCACCTTGCCCACTGAGTACAGGAAGGGCTACTTTTCTGTCATTATGGAAGCACTGGTGGATCACTGAGGCTAGTCAGGGAAGAGGCATGATTCTTGTATCTTTCAGAACATGGGACAGTTCAGAAAGCCTGCAAGCAGGGATATTCTTTGTATTGCCCGCAGATTGGCCATATTGAAATGCCAAAACTGATTCTGAGAGATCCAGTCTGCCCCCTGCTCCCCTGGCTCATGAATCCATACTCTGGCAATCTCAAAAGCCGCAAGGAAAGCTTCAGCCACTGGCTCAGCAGTGCAGAATGACTCAATGTGCTTTTAGTAGACTGAAGGGATGCTGGCTGTGTTTATTTACTAGATTGGATCTTGGTGAGGAAAAATATCCCAGGGGTTCTAGCTGCCTTTTGTGTCCTGTACAATATCTGCAGGCAAAGGGGAAAAGGATGTCACCAGGGTGGAGCAGTTGTCTGCTGACTTTGAATAGCCAGACACAAGGGTCACTACAAGAGCTCAGTGTGGAGCTATGCGGTTGAAGGAGGGGGAAGTACAGGGCCCATGATGCCATGTGGAATGTTGGAAAGTATAGGGAGCTGCTACCATGGAGTTCTCCAAGGACTTCAAAGAGTGGGGAGGGTTTTTTAAAATTATTTAAAATTATTTTATTATCATTATTTATTTATTATTATTTTTGAACCTGTAAATCAACCAGGGTCTGCAACATTTGGGTTTGTGTTATGTGCCTGAGTGCTTTACAGGGACGAGACACACACACACACACACACACACACACAGTGAGTGATATGGCTTTTAATGAAGGTAAAGAAAACACACCCGCAACGGGGACTCTGCACGTTGCTAACTCAAAGCGGGGAACGAGTCCAA
>NC_133770.1:26925054-26972421 GCF_003597395.2 Chelonoidis abingdonii | reverse complement strand
GGGGAACGAGTCCAAAGCAGCACAACAATTTCTGGTAAATATAACTTTATGGTAATAGCATGTAAAGCAGCTCATACATAGGCATGTGGGAGCTTTTCCCACAGCTGGGGCTATCTCTTATGGCAAAAGGCCAAGCTTTCCCAAACACGCAGGGCTTCCCAGGCTAAGCGATTCCAACTGGCTACATACAGCATGCACTAGTACACAGCAACCTTTAATAACCTGTCCTTGAGAAGGCGAACAGCCCTAGCTAAAACCGTAACAAAATCTTCCGCAGTCCCTTACAGTTTGCTACCTGAGAAGACCCATTACGGCCTGGTGCATCTCTCTCTTCTTTTTCTTCTGGGACTCAGGCCTATGTCCTCTCTGATCTTTCCTTTCCTAAGAACATAAGAATGGTCATACTGGATCGGATTCTGTCTAGCCCAATATCCAGTCTTTTGACAGTGGACAGTGAAAGATGCTTCAGAGGAAATGAACAGAGCAATTATCAAGTGAATCATCCCCTGATATCCAGTCCCAGCTTCTGGAAATTGGAGGGTTAGGAAAGCCCAGATCCTGGAGTGACTGACCGACCAACTTGGCTAATAGCCATCAGTGGGCCTATCTTCCACTAACTTATCCAATTCTTTTTTGACCCTAGTTATATTTTGGCCTCCACAGCATCCCCTGGTAATGAGTTCTACAGGTTGGCTGTGCTTTGGCAATTTCACAGAATAGGTGGAACGCTTCTGGCACTGAGGGGACTTTAACTATATTTCATTCCCTGAAGAATTATCCTGTACTCAAAAAAGGAAGATAAAAGGTCTAGACAATGGGATTAAAGTTCATGGATTTTTAAGAGATACTTCATTCTTTGTGAAAAAGATTTCAGATTTCAGTTTCTGCAGGAATAATCCCTTGACTTTACAGGCACATGTGTATGTATACATATTTGTGTGTATGTATAAACACACACAGGCACACAGTCATAAATCAGAAATATATAAATGCATACAGTAACAGTGAGAGAAATAGCCTTTCTGATCATGCCCTATTTTCCATCAGATTAGCACTGAAAACAGAGAATGGGCCAAAGGTATGACAGAGAATTAACATTATAATACTAAAAGTCCTTTTAGTATGTTGTGACATACAATCCATAGTCACTGCCTATATTAAAAATGATATGTACTGCCATTGTCCTGCATGCTAAAGTCCCACTGAAGGTAATTGGAATTTTACATTAAAAATGATAGTGCTAATGATGAGAAGCCATTCTCTCATTTGGGATACTGCAATAGCAGTCTTCAGAAATAAGTTGCTCTCCAACTTCTTATGGAAGGGAAAAATAGGAGACCTCACATGAACACACAACATCTTGATGTATTAAAAACTAGTTAAGTGATAGGTCTCATAATGTAACCCCAGGGATCATCACTGAGAGGGTTTGTTTCTAGTGGGGTTCTGCAGGGATTGGTTCTTGGTCTTATGCTGTTAAACATTTTTATCAATGACCCAGAAGAACACAGAAAACCATTAGTAATAAGTAATGATGACACAAAGATTGGGGGAGTGAAAAATGATTTTTTATTATCACTAATATAGAATTACCTGGATTGTTTGCTTGCACCCATCTTACCAAGCAATATGCATTTTAATATGGCCAATTTAAAGTCATAAATCTAGGAGCAAAGAATGCAAGCCATATTACAGGATGGGGACTCTATCCTGGGAAAAATTGACTCTGAAAAGGACTTGGGGATCCTGGTGGATAGCCATCAGAATATGACTTCTCAGTGTGATGCAGTGGCCGAAAAGGCTAATGCAAAATTGGATGTATAAATAGGGGGATATCAAGTAGAAATAAGGAGGATATATTTTCTCTGTGTTTGGCAGTGGTATAACTGCTGCTGGAATATTGTCTCTAGTTCTGGTGGCCACAATTCAAGAAGGATACTGAAAAACCTAAGAATTCTGAGGAGTGCCATGAGAATGTTTAAAGGACTGGAAATTTTGCCTTCTAGTGAAAGTCTCAAGAAGCTCAATCTGTTTAGTTTAACAAACAGAAGGTTAAGGGATGACTTGATGACAGTGTATAAATACCTACGTGAGGAACAGAAATTTAATAACAGAGGGCTCTTCATCTAGTAGACAAAAGTATAATATCCAGTGGTGGCAAGTTAAACTTACAGGCATTCAGACTAGAAATAAGGTGCAAATTTTTAACAGTGAGAGTAATCAACCATGGAGCAGTTGTGGTGGATTCTCTAACCCTGGCAATTTTTAAATCAAGATTTGATGTTTTTCTAAAAGCTATGCCCTAGTTCAAACAGGAATTAATTCAGGGAAATACTATGGCCAGTGTTATACAAGAGGTTGGACTAGATTATCACAACTGTCCCTTCTGGCTTTATCTATACATTAATTCACATTACAAATATTGACTGCAGGCTACAGACTGAACTACAAATTATAGACGTTCAGAATACATTTGATTTCATTCTGTGTATCTCATAACCAGGTAAGAATCTGGATCTTTTTAACAGAGCAGAACACAGAAAAAGCAGCCAAAGGAATTGACTGTCAGGAAGAGCAATTAAGAAATGGTGCCTGTACCATTTTTGGCCAGGGGTGCTCAGCTGGTATAAGCACAAGAGGTCCAAGCTCTCTTGAATTCTCATCCAGGCTGGGACAGTGTCACCCACTGTGACCATGTGCAAGTCACTTTGTTACCCGGGGTTCTTTCAACCCAAAGCTCTTGGTAACTTTTACTTTGTGCGAGGTGGTGTCAGGAAATAAATCAGGGGAGACACGGCCGTCCGACCGATAGATGGCAGGCACAAACAGGACAACACAAGAGTGCTTTCACTTAAAGCTAAACTTTACGTAGTCTCAAGCACTTACACGCGTTCGCAACAGGTTAGTAAAACACCCCCAACCCTGGATAATTACTGAAGCTGAGTGTGGCTTTCGAGTGACACAGCGACAGCCCATCTGCTGGTGGGGAACACAAGATATATCCAGAGGGAGAGACCAGTCCTGAAGAGTCCCCTCTACCTCAAACATTTCCCCCTTTTATTTCTACAAAGTAATACAATGACATGTCCCTTAAAGAAAACTTGTTAAGCAAGCAGTTCCAATGGTCAAGAAAGAGGCTTCCTTCTAATTATTGATTAGCCAGGTGTGGGTATTTCCAGAGTTTGCAGCCTTGAGACCCTGTTAGACACATTCCTGGGGGGATATCCCACTCTTCTAAGATGCATTTATCAGCAACTTCAACACAATTCTTAACAAGAAGGACGGGGGGGTCAATCTGCCCTTTCTGTGGCACCCAAAATCCCCTCCCCTCCTGCCTTGGTCAAGCTGAGGCTGCGACATGGCCAATTTACAGCTTGCTGACTTGGCTGCTTTTAGCAATAAGCCATAGCGCAGGGATAGGCAACCTATGGCATGTGTGCAGAAGGCGGCATGCGTGCTGATTTTCAGTGGCACTCACACTGCCTGAGTCCTGGCCACCAGTCCAGGGGGCTCTGCATTTTAATTTAATTTTAAATGAAGCTTCTTAAATATTTTAAAAACCTTATTTAATTTACATACAACAATAGTTAAGTTATATATTAAAGACATATAGAAAGAGACCTTCTAAAAATGTTAAAATGTATTACTGGCATGCAAAACCTTAAATTAGAGTGAATAAATGAAGACTCGGCACACTGCTTCTGAAAGGTTGCCGACCCCTGCCATAGTGGTTTCAGGAACTTTACTGGTTTGCTGACATTGCCCCATACAACTTAGCCTTTCTTCCTCAACTTTTCCATTGGTAAAATAGAAAGAGTAATCACCTAGCTATCAAGGGGTCATGAGGATAAATTAATGCTTCTCCCTTCTTGTAAAAGTGCAAGCTGCCCCAGTTAGGGCCCAGCCCCATTTGTATCAGCTATAGCACACTTCCCTAGGTGAAGGGAATGAGTCCAGGGGTCACAGTGTCCTAGAAGCAGGCCTGTTGGGGAAGATAAAGGGCAGCCAGAGCTCAGTTAGATGTGCAGGAGGCTGAATGTGGTTTATCTCTTTGATTATTAATATTTATTGCCTCCCGGTATGTCTACACAGCAAAGAAAAACGTGTGGCTGGCCTGTGCCTATTGACTTGGGCTCGTGGGGCTTGGGCTGTGAGATTGTTTCATTGCTATGTACAGTTCCAGGCTGGGCTGGCGTTCTAGAGCCCAACCTCCAGCCCAAGCTCAAACGTGTACTCCTCAGTGAAACAGCCTCATGAGTCTGAGTTGTCTGGCATGGGCTTGCCATGGGTTTTTCTTTGCTGTGTGGACATACCCCATGGGACAACCAAGAATAGGGCCGCATTCCTCTAGGAATTGTTGAATTATTTTGATTTGAGGGAAATAAAACTTGACTTTAAAGGAAAGAGCCTGAAATTCTGCTGCTGTTGGGCAAATTATTTGGTGCACAGTCTGATGAGTTGTCCCTCTGGCTTATACTTCTATATTTTTTTTGACAGTGCATCTATGAATACAAGATAGTGAATGGTAAGCTGGAGGCTAAGGAGGTGTTCATGTTTATCCCATGATATAAAAACAAGGGAGCACTTTACATTAAATGGTGACACAATATAAAATTGATACAAATAAATTGCATTTTTTGATAATTTATCATAAATGAACTTGTAACATTCACTGCTGCAGAATATTATGTAAGTACATTTCACTCAAGGATTACATACTTATATGAATGAGAACAGCATCTCAGTTCCATTAGTTATTAACCTAATGGCAAGGGTCTAGAAACACTCCCAAAGATACACTGAGGTGCAAGTGGCCCCGACCTTTGCCAAATAGGACCGCTAAGATTTAAACAATCCCTAGAGGGGATTTCCACCATCATCCAATGGGATTATCTGAGGGAAAGACAGCCCTAGTTTATTTCTGGGGACTCATAGGAGCCCCCCAAGAGAAGTTGCTGAGGGTGGGTACTCAGTCAGGGTAATACCTTCTTGCCTGGGCTATGTTCCCTCCCCAGCCAGCACCAAAGATTTAATGGCTACATTGTCATCCCAGCCGACTTGCAACCTTCTCCTTTTCTATCACCAAGTGCTGAGAAAAGCCAGAATAAAGCCAGAGTGAATCTGGCCCAAAGAGTGTAAATCCTTGCAGCGTTCAGAGCAGAAAATGAACAACAGAGATGGGATCAGGAAGGAATGTTATGTCCTCCCCCTCCCCAACACATGCTATAGATTTGCACAAATGACGAGGTCTATTATATTTTGGAGGGCTTTTTTTCCCACTTCATCTGAGCATCTGCTATAGGCATCTACCAAATTTGAGAGACCAGACTAGATAGACCATTGGGCTGTGCCCATACGGTGCTAGGGATTAGCACATAATTTTAAATGACAGATTTCTATATTTCAATGAACACTCTATCACAAAGGGATTTCATTTGTTATTACCGCATTTCATTCTAGAAGAAATTAGAATGTAGATGAAGTACTTGTAACAGACACTCTAAGAGATTTTAAATGTGTACTCTACTGCTAATTGAGGTTGGTAATTGTATGGACCAGAACCTCAGCTGGTTGACGTCAACATAGCTTCATTGTCTTCAATGGAACTATGCCAGTTTGCACCAGATCATCTGGCTGTTAAATAAATATAATCTCAAGTTATTGCTTTTATGAAATCTGTGAGCCTTCCAGCATTTTCAGAGAAGTCCTGATCCTGCTGCTAATTTGCCTTGGGAAACCTATTATAAGTACTAGTATGTGTACTGGATAAGGTCTTCTGAAACTCTACTCAGCCAGGCTGAGTACTTGGTTTTGGTAGGCAAGTCAAATATTATTAGCTTTTTCACCACCATTGCTATCATTATGGTACCATGAAGACAAGCACTTTTTCTGCCAGAGCTGGTTAATTTTCATGGCACTTTTGTAAGGCTAGATTATTAGGCACCAATGTAAACATATTTGGGAAAAATGGATGCAGAGGTTATGAGGTGATTATAAAGATAGCCGTGCATTTTTACACTGAAAATTGAGGTAGGTCTTCAGAATTTGGATCAGTCAAGGGGGCAGATTCAGTTCTTTAATTACATAATTGTAATCCCATTACAACTGTCTATATGTTGTTTTATATCGTGCTCCTCACCAAGCAGTAGAATCGGTTGCGTTCCTTGGATGCAGATGAGAACAGTGTTTGGCCTGCGATTCTGTACTTTTTGTCTGAAATCTTACAATTACATGTCATGATGTATCACAGTATCAGCCAAATTCTGCAGACTTTTTTCAGGCAAACCTTTTGTTGCCTTTGATGGAGAAAGGAGTGCACAGTTGGCCCCATATGGCCAGATCTTTAAAAAGAAAAGGCCACTGCATCCCTAAAATTTATGTGCTATTACACGCTGCGTGCAAATTTATGTTCAGGGTGACTGTGAATTAGCTAAATAGGCACCTAACTGCTAACTGATCATTTGTGCATATAATTACCTGATTTGCATATGCAAGTACAGCAAATATATGCACAAAAGCTACAATGTACCAATGTTATCTCATGCAAGTGTGCCTCTAATATTTGATAATCTGGCCTACAATGTCAACTGAACTATATCACAAGGATAATGCAGAAATATCACAGGAGGTTTTAAATTCTAACTAAATTATAATTATAAGCCTACCATGATCTTTGA
Source organism: Chelonoidis abingdonii (assembly GCF_003597395.2). Lineage (NCBI taxonomy): Eukaryota > Metazoa > Chordata > Testudines > Testudinidae > Chelonoidis > Chelonoidis abingdonii. The sequence continues at coordinate 26,965,744 of NC_133770.1, read as the reverse complement.
GGAGCCTGCACTGCTTTACTGAGTACCCACTTAAACTTACACCAGGCTAATAATGTATTTGCTCAGCTTAATATTTTCTGCAATGAGGAAAAATGTTACAAACATCTTTGTTTTAATTTACTATAATAATTTTCAGAAACGAGTAGAATCTTGTAGGTATGGTACAGAATAAATTGCTGGGGCTGCTGCTAATACTGTAATGGAAGTGCCTTAAATGTAGATTTAATTTAGGGTCTCAGTCAGCCACTAAGCAATTTGAATTCTTAAGGTTAAAAAGTGGGACTCAATTCCACACAGTTAGCTAAACGAGATGATCAAGCTGCCTCCTCTGTTATGTGGACCCAGTCTAATGTGCAGAAGTAACCTCAGCCTCTGAGGGGAAGACTGCTATAGTTCTCACTGATTTGGAGAAGCTTTGGGGACCAGTTTGGAAGTAGAGTTGTGGGGGAGAGCAGTTTTTTAATTAGAGCTGGTCAGAAGTTTTTTTCTCTAACCCTGTTTTTGTTTGGAAAATGCCAATTCATTGAAATCAAAACTGTTTGTGGGAAAGCATCGGTTTTGATTAATTTTATGTTTTGCGGGAGAGATCCAATTCATAGAAGATTAAGGTTGGAAGGGACCTCAGAAGGTCATCTAGTCCAACCTCCTGCTCAAAGCAGGACCAATCCCCAGACAGAAATTGTTGAAACTGAAACTTTCTAAACAGAAAACCTCCAAAACAACTTTTTGTTTTGAAATTTGTAACTTATGGTGTTAAAGTTAAATAAATAAGCCTGAAAGCAAAACAAAACATTTTGGTTGAGCTGATCTGATTGTTTTTTGGGAGGAGAGCGAAGCAGGGATTTTCAGCTCATGAAAAATTTCAAGATTTTGACACTTCATCCCAATTTGGAACTAGGAATTTTTTTGAAAATCTCAACAATTCCAGAAAAACGGGTTCCCCGGTCTGTGACAGGATCCCTGGAGTGCAAACTGGGAAGATGGGATTGCTGTGCCCCCATAACTCACTAATCTGGGTTGTTTCTCAGAATGCCTTAGCGGCAAAACCCTCCAGCTGCCAATACCACTTAGTATAACTGCATGTGAAGCCCTATACCCAGATTGATTTGCATGAATGCTCCCAGACCCACTCACAAATCACACAGAGTAAGGCATTAGCCAAATCACCCTCCAGCTCCCAGCCTTGTACTTGAGAAATATACCATCCTGCACTGCTCAAGACCCTTGTTGAGAAATGCAAGTTTATTCATTGGGTCACCACTTCATCAATGGAAAGTGGACATACACCAGCCTTTGTAACCTGAGCAGATTTACAAAGCATTTCAGTCAAACTCATTGGTAAAGATAAACATTAAAATAAGTTTATTGATTATAAAAGATGGATTTTAAGTGATTATAAGTGATAGGCAAAAGTCAGAGTAATCACCAAAAGAAAATAAAAGATAAGCATGCAGTTTAAATTCTCAGCCAATATTATTAGACTAGGCAATATCTAGACTAAGCAGTTTTTCTCACCCACTGAATACTGCAGGTTGGGTACAGTATTTCATATGCAGGCTCTCCCTGTTAGCTTGGAGCGCCAGCATTCTAGTTCCCTTCAGCATAGGTGGGCGAAGAGACAAGACAAACCATGCGGCTTCTGTCCTTTATTTTAGATCCTCATGGAGAACACAAGTCCAGGCATCTCTGGTGGGTATTGCTGAGTCACCAGCCAAGGTTGAACAATTCCCCTCTTGTGGACTTGTGCAAGGGAATCATTGAGTTGTAACTCCCTTGCTGGACAATGTCTGTTGATGGTTGTTTGACACGCGCTTGGGCACTGGTTACATCCTTTGTTGTTGTCTCTAGTGAGCTAATATCTAGGTGATTCCACAACTCACAGCATATTTTAGTGACAACCATACAATGCAATCTCATAACTTCATATGCACTAGTGATATACATATTTAGTGAGAACAAAGCTTTCAGCAGATTGCAACCTTTCCCACGATACCTTACATGTATGCTTTATATGAAATATCACAATTATATACAAATGATGAATTTGGGGGTTATGGGGTATTCCCTGTCACACTATCACCCAGCTCTACTCTGAACTGTTATTCGTGTGGGGTGGTGATATATTTTCACATCTCATCAGTGCTTGGTCATTCAGCTCTCTGTGGTCATCTGGTTTCTCACCTTGCAAGAAAGGGTTCACACTCACAAAAAGGCTTCACTGTAGTGAAATACTTTTTGTTTGTGTTTTAATCACACCTGGAGGAGCGAACTGATATCTGGGTCCAAACAGGAAAGAAAAAACAGACTCTGAGGAGAAGACAAGGAGAAGATAGTTAGTCATCAGAAGGAAGTGAAACAGAGGAGGGGCACTTCTTGGCAGCTATAATGAGGAAATGAACTGGTTGCCTAATGTGGGTGATGAGGAAGGGGAAAATTTTCTAGGAGAAAGATGAGTTTACTTTTATGGCAAGGGACTTCCCTCTCCGAAGAAGCAGGAATTCACCCAGGAACCTCTCCAACACAGAGATATATCCCAATGCATTTACTAGCACAGATAGAATAATGCAGTCATTGAAAAGATCAGTTACAATCCAGGATGTCCAATATTGCCAAACCCAAACACTCAGATATTATGAGTCAGCGCTCCCCCCGGCCCCTGTCCTGATTCTTTTTTAAAATAACAAGTTTGCAAATCTCTTTATCTGCTTTTAAGCCTTTTGCCTGAACTCTGGTTATTCTTTCAAGCTTTACTGTATAACAAAGATGGCTGGAAACTTTTTTATTTTTTAATGAGAGCTGAGATTCTTGCTGAAGTACAGGAAACACAGACACATTGCTACGGAGGAGTACAAAAGAGTAGTACAAACATGTAGGGACAAAATTGGAAAGGCTAAGACACAAAATCTGATATACCTAGCATGGGAAATAAAAGATAGTAAGAGGTTCTTTAAATAAATTAGGAGCAAGAGAAAGATAAAGAGAAGTGTAGGTTCTCTACTTAATTGTGAAAGGAGAGCTAATAACTGACATCAAGAAAGCTAAGATGACAACCTTGATAAGATTTGATCTTATACCTATTTTACTTCAGTCTTCACTAAAAAGATACTCAATACAATTAATAACAAATAATAATAGAAGGGGAAGTAACACAAGCCAAAATAAGGAATGAACAGGTTAAAGAATATTTAGATAAGTTAGTTGTATTCAAGTTGGCAGGGCCTGATGAAATTCATCCTAGGACACTTAAGGAACTAGTTGAAGAAATCTTGGAGACATTAGCAATTATTTTTGAGAACTCATAGAGGATGAGTGAGGTCCCAGAAGACTGCAGAGGGGCAAATATAGTACAGTACTTGGTTTTTTAAAAAGGGGACCAAAGAGGACCCCAGAAATATATAGATCATTCAGCCATACTTTGATACCTGGAACAATAATGGAACAAATTATTAAACAATCAGTTTGTAAGCACTTTCTTTGACAGGGTTAATGGTCTAGTTCAGGGGTTCCCAAGCTTGTTCAGGGTAAGCCCCTGGCAGGCTACAGACTTTGTTTACCTGAACATCTGCAGGTGTGGCTGCTTACAGCTCCCCGTGGTTGCAGTTTGCCGTTTCCAGCCAAGGGGAGCTGCAGGAAGCGGTGGCCCGGCCTGCCAGAAGCTTACCATGAACAAGCCAAGAACCATGTTTGGGAACCCCTTGTCTAGTGATAGGAGGGAAGACCTAGGCATGATACATCACCTTGATTTTAGTAAGGTTTTGATACACTCCCACCTGACATTCTCATAGCCAAACTAGGGAAATGTGGTCTAGATGAAATTACTATAAAGTGGGTGCAAAACTGGTTGAAAAAGACCATACTCAAAGAATAGTTTCCAATGGCTTATAGTCAGTCTTGGAGAATGTATCTAGTGGAATGCCACAAGAGTCATCTGGGTCCAGTAATCAATTTTTTCATTGATGACTTAGATAATGGAGCAAAGAGTATGCTTATGAAGTTCGTATATGGCACCAAGTTGGGAGGGGGTGCAAGCATTTTGGAGGACAGACATTCAAAACAACCTTGATAAGATTTGATCTGAAATCAATAAGATTAAATTCAATAAAGACAAAATAAGAACATAAGAGCGGCCATACTGGGTCAGACCAAAGGTCCATCTAGCCCAGTATCTTCTGACTGTGGCCAATGCCAGGTCTCCAAGAGGGAATGAACAGAACAGGTAATCATCAAGTGATCCATTCTCTGTTACCCATTCCCAGATTATGGCAAACAGAGGCTAGGGACACCATCCCTGTCCAACCTGGCTAATAGCCATTGGTGGACCTATCCTCCATGAATTTATCTAGTTCTTTTTTGAACCCTGTTATAGTCTTGGCCTTTACAAAATCTTCTGGAAAGGAGATCCACAGACTGACTGTGCGTTGTGTGGAAAAAAATACTTCTGTTAGTTTGTTTTAAACCTGTTGCCTATTAATGTCATTTGGTGATCCCTAGTTCTTGTGTTATGAGAAGGAATAAATAGCACTTTCTTATTTATTTTTCTCTACACCAGTCATTATTTTATAGACCTCTATCATATCCTCCCTTAGTCTTCTCTTTTCTAAGCTGAAAAATCCGTCTTATTAATCACTCCTCATACGGCAGCTGTTCCATACCCCTAATAATTTTTGTTGCCCTTTCTGAAACTTTTTCAATTCCAATATATCTTTTTTTGAGATGGGGAGACCACATCTGCATGCAGTATTCAAGATGTGAGCATACCATGGATTTATATAGAGGCAATATGATATTTTCTGTCTTATTATCTATCCCTTTCCTGTCCCCGTGATTCCCAACATTCTGTTAGCTTTTTTGACTACTGCAGCACATTGAGTGGATGTTTTCAGAGAACTATCCACAATGATTCCAAGATCTCTTTCTTGAGTGGTAACTGCTAATTTAGACCCCATTATTTTTTATGTATAGTTGGGATTATGTTTTCCAATGTGCATTACATTGTATTTATCAACACTGAATTTCATCTGGCATTTTGTTGCTCAGTCACCCAGTTTGAGAGATCCTTTTGTAGCTCTTTGCAGTCTGCCTGGGACTTAACTATCTTGAGTAATTTTGTATGATCTGCAAATTTTACCACCTCACTGTTTACCTCCTTTTCCAGATCATTTATGAATATGTTGAATAGGACTGGGCCCAGTACAGACTCCTGGGAGACACCACTATTTACCTCTCTCCATTCTGAAAACTGACCATTTATTTCTAACTTCTGGTTTTTATCTTTTAACCAATTACCAATCCATGAGAGGACCTTCCCTCTTATCACATGACAGTTTACTTTGCTTAAGAGCCTTTGGTGAGGGATCTTGTCAAAGGCTTTCTGAAACCCTAAGTACGCTATGTCCACTGGATCCCCCCTGTCCACATGCCTGTTAACCCCTTCTAAGCATTCTAGTAGATTGGTGAGGCATGATTTTCCTTTACAAAAACCATGTTGACTCTTCTTCAACAATTAATGTTTATTTATGTGTCTGACAATATTTTTCTTTACTAGTTTCAACCAGCAAAGAGTCCTGTGTCACCGTATAGACTAACAGACATATTGGAGCATGAACTTTCATGGATGCATCCGACAAAGTGGGTATTCACCGACGAAAGCTCATGCTCCAATACATCTGTTAGTCTATAAGGTGCCACAGGACTCTTTGCTGCTTTTACAGATCCAAACTAACACGGCTACCCCTCTGATAGTTTCAAGCAGTTTGCCCAGTACTGAAGTCAGGCTTACCATCCAGTAATTGCTGGGGTCTTCTCTGGAGCCCTTTTTAAAAATTGATGTCACATTAGCTATCCTCCAGTCATTTGGTACAGAAGCTGATTTAATGATAGGTTACAGATTACAGTTAGTAGTTCTGCAATTTCACATGTGACTTTCTTCAGAGTTGTCCTTCAGACAAATGCACAGTACTATATCTGGGAAGGAAAAAACAAATGCACAACTACAAAATGGGGAATAATTGGCTAGCTGGTTGTGCTGATGAGCAGGATCTGGGGGTTATAGTGGATCACAAACTGAGTATGAGTCAACAAGGTGGGGCAGTTGCAAAAAGGACTGATATGTTCTCGGGTGTATTAACAGGAATGTCATATATAAGACATGGAAGGTAATTGTTCCACTCTACTTGACAGTGGTGAGGCCTCAGCTGGAGAAGTGTGTCCAATTCTGAGTGCCACACTTTAGGAAAGATGTGGACAAATTGGAAAGTCCAGAGGAGAACAACAAAAAGTGATACAAAGGTTAGATAACCTGACCTATGACGAAGGGGGTATGTTAAGTCTTGAGGAAAAAAGACAGAATGGGCACCTGATAACAATCTTCCAATATGTTAAGTGCTGTTATAAAGATCAATTGTTCTCCATGTCCACTGAAGGTAGAAGTAAAGGCCTAATATGCAGCAAGGAAGATTTAGGTCAGCTATTAGGAGAGGCTTTCCAACTCTAAGGGTAGTTAAGCTCTGGAATAGATGTCCAAAGAAAGCTGTGGAATCCCCATTACTGGAGGATTTAAAGAACAAGTTGGACAAACACCAGCCAGGGATGGTCTAGGTACACTTGGTCCTGCCTCAGCACACAGGGCTGGACTTGATGACTTCTCATGGTCCCCTCTAGCCCTAAATTTCTATGATTCCAGGAGCTGGGGATTTAAGAAAAACACCAAATAGAAAAAAACTCAGAATAAAATCACAAGAGTTGTCAGTGCTAAGTGGGGCCTTATAGGAACTCGACCCCATCAGTAAACAGACTCAGCTGCCTCTCCAGCCTCAGCCCTTTAGTCCTGAATTAAGGCACCTTCTTTCCTTTGAGCAGTGGCCAATTCTTGAAAAAAAAAACACTGTAGTTTTAGGGACCACATGTTCAGTCTGCTCCCAAGGCTTATCTAGTAGCCCCGAGTTCATGGTTTTTTTGGACCTGCTGTGTCCCCACAGCCCTCTCCTGCAGCCCACATGGGGTGTATCTACACTGTAATAAAAGACCCGCAGCTTGGCCATGGCTAGCCTGGGTCAGCCAACATGGGTGCACAGGGCTAAAAATTGCAGTGTAGCTATTTGGGCTCAGGCTGAAGCCCAGTCTCTACAACTCCCCACCCTCATGGGGTCTCAGAGCCCAGGCTTCCGCCCAAACCCAAACATCTACTCTGCAATTTTTAGCCCTACAGCCCGAATCCTGACCTGGTCTTTAAGACTCAGTGATGTGGGTTATTTTATTGTGGTGTCAATGTACCCTCAGTATCTTCACAACTACTATCCCCCTTCTCCAATGGGAGGAGAGCTGGCAGCAGGAAGTAGGAGTGGGCTTGCCAGCTGTCTAGACAACCAGGGCTCTGGGGGCATTGCCAGCTTTCACAGCACTGCTGCTGACATGTACAGTAGAGGCTCCACAATTTTTCATGAACTGAACCATCAATCTACACCCTTTAAGTCTCCCCATAAATATTTATAATATCTTTGTTTTCAGATTAGTAAATGTGATTTTTTGGAGGTTTTTTGAGTTAGGTAGTGAGAACTCTTGATGAGTTAAATAGTGAAATGCACGCAGTGTTGCCAACACTCTTGATTTTATTGCAAGTCTCACAATATTTGATGGTTGTTCTTAAAGCCTCTTTTCCAGGAGGTATTTGATTAGGTGATAATTTCAGGTTTCATTTTTTTAAAAAAAAGAGTTTCTAGCCCTCCTGCTTGAAAAGAAAAGTTTGAAAATGTGACCTGAGTGCACCCTAGATATTCAAAAACCAGAAGGCAAATAACACCCTCCCACAAATATTGATTTGTTTTAAATCTCATGGGGTTTTTGGGGCCTGATTCATGGCTTGAGTGTCTGCTTGCAATACTGGCACTGCATAAGTGAGGAGTAGATTATAATGTATAGTAGGAGTGATGTTGCACTCTATATGATTTTATGTAAAATGTAAGTAAAATATGTTCTGTGCAAAAGGTCTCTTGTAAAGTATTATTACAAAGCTTATAATCTACTGAGTGTGGTCAACCTATTTGTATAAATGTATCACTCTTGTATCTGAACCTAGAAATATGAAATATAACTCTGAGGGCCTATTGTCATTATGCAAAGTGTGGGCCATTAATGGTGGTTTGGAATCTTGATGGCTCCCATTAACTAGGACAACTGACTGTAGATGGCTCTGTTTTACTTGTAAGTCCTCCTGTGTACCTGTGGGTGGCAAGTGGGCAATGAAGTCCTACAGTGACATGTGATCATGTCACCTGAACTGGAATCCATCTTTAACCTGATGTTTTTCCATTGAGAAGGAGGGGTGGGAAGCCAAAGGAACAAAGAATTCCCACCTTATGCAAAAGAGATATAAGTGGGTGGAACAGAACACAGAGGGCAGCCATCAGGAGAAATCCTCTAGCTACCACCTGAACTAGAACAAGGGCTGTACTGGGGGAAAGGATAGTGCCCAGACTAGGAAGGCATCCGGTCTGTGAAAGAAACTCAGTGAAACATCTCTGAGGGTGAGATTTTATCTGTATTCAGTTATATTACTGTACAAGGCGTAGACTTGCGTGTTTTATTTTATTTTGCTTGGTAATTCACTTTGTTCTGTCTGTTACTACTTGGAATCACTTAAATCCTACTTTCTGTATTGAATAAAATCACTTTTTACATAGTAATTAACCCAGAGTATATATTAATACCTGGGGGGCAAACAACTGTGCATCTCTCTCTCTCAGTGTTATAGAGGGCAAACAATATATGAGTTTACCCTGTATAAGCTTTATACAGAATAAAAAGGATTTATTTGGGGTTTGGACCCCATTGGGAGTTGGACATCTGAGTGTTAAAGACAGAAACACTTCTTAAGTTGCTTTCAGTCAAGTCTGCAGCTTTGAGACACCTGGTTCAGACTCTGGGACTGTGTTGGAGTAGATGAGTATATCTAGCTCAACAAGACAGGGTGCTGGAGTCCCAAGTTGGCAGGGAAAGCAGGGGAAGAAGTAGTCCTGGCACATCAGTTGGCAGCCCCAAATGGGTTTCTGTGATCCAACCCCTCACAGTAGGCAATTCACTTATTGCCTTGCTAAGAGAGATTCTGTTCAGCTGCCTGCATTGATGAGGATCTGTGAAGTAACATGAAGGAAACAAACAAGGACAGAAAAGTACAAATATGTTTAAAAATTCAGACTGCACAAGGGAAGAATGGTTTGTTCTATTTACTGTCAGCAATACAAACAATACAGGATTGAAAAATATCTGGAGGCTGTCTCCTCTAATCAGTGATTTGGTAACAGCTGATAAGATAACTCACACTGAGAAACAAATGAATACCATGTCATGCCCATATCTTCAGTAATTAATATCGCGGGGCTAGATTGCAGGCATTAACTACTGCTTTGGCTTCCTTTTTTTATTTCATGACTACAGTATCCCAGAGTGAATCACATACACCTCCATTGCATTTTGGCAGGATAATGATAATTTTTTTTTTAAATCAAAGATTATTAATTTGGATTGGCCACATAAACTGTCATTAAATACTACTGAAAAGATAACATTTCCTAGTGACTTTCCAGTTAGCGCTAAAAGAGAGGGAGGGAAGAGCTATTGCTTTTTCTCCTTCAAGTATAATAACCTTCCGGAAACCAGAGCTATGCTGAATTTAACAGTTTCTACCCACCATGCCCCCAGCTGTAACAACTATGGAAGAGAAATGATTACCTTTTATTAGCTAAACTACTGAAATGCTGAGCAAGGATGGCAGACTTAGTAGAAATGAATGTAGTCTTAAAAATTGTATTGATTTTTATTATGGGAAATACAGAGAAATACATACATTAAAGCTTTTGTTCAAAACTACCCTGGCTATGGTAACAATGCACCTTGGCAGCTACTTATGGGTCCACCTATTCTAGTATCCTGTTTCTGACATTGGCCAGAACCATATGCTTCAGTATAAGTTGCAAGGATCTCCATAATGGTCAGTTATGGAATAATCTGTACATGGGGACATTTCTTCTGAGTTACCTTGATACCTATATATCAACCTTCCAACAGTGGGAGTTAGATCCAGTGATCTCGCCTTTAATGTTTTACTACTTTTTATTCCTCTTAGCACTGCAGAGCCAAAACAACCAAAAAAATAATGTGATCATAGATTCTGTTTTCACCAGATAGTCCCAGTTTTACATACAATGCCTTGATGTCAGAGGCACTTTCTTTGTGAAAACTGAAATATCCCTTTGTATATGTAGCAATCAAAACCATGTTTTTAAAAATAACCTCAAAAACATGGTTATGGTGCATTGCCAAACTGAGTAGGGTTTATTCTCTTTAGCAGGAGCACATAGCTCAGTGGAACAAATGAGTGTTCAGTGTGATGAACGGTGTTGTGCTGGGGAGTGTAGACACTATTAAACTGGTTTTGAACTTAAAACAAATGTTAATGACAATGCTTTGCTTGTCGGAAGGCTGAGTATGATGTTCCAGGGTGCAGTCCAAACCAGTAAGGCTCTGTGTCACCACCTGCCATGCAACCTTGGGGGCCTCAAACACTTTGCTGCTGTAGCTCCAACTTCAGCTGCTCACAACCAGCCTGCCAGCATGCAGGTCACCCCATGAGTGTCTGTGTACAGCTTCAGCCTCCTAGGAACACTCCAGTCACACTTTGATTTCCACCAGCCTTGTTTTCCACATGTGGAGTGACCCCAATACACTCCCAGTCCTGGATTTTCCACCCAAATCATGTGTTCTGCAGTGTCCAGCCATATTAAGTCCATTGCCCTTTTAAGGAGATCAAGATACAATAGTTTGCCACCTCATGTGGAGCTACCCATGCAGTTCATATCACTAGATTAGTTTTGATCGAAGAGTTTATTTAACTACAAAGAGAGAGGTTTTAAGTGAATACAAGTAATGAGGTGTGAAATCAGAAATGGTTACAAGAAAAATAAAACACTTTCTAAATTTAACATATTAGATTTGGTTCAAAATGGAGTCCCCTTACCAGATGCTCCAATGACATTACTGACCAAACTCTTAGTCCAGGATCCGGCCCCAAGGTCCAATTGCTGTTTTCATTTGTCCTCTTAGGTGAAAGAAAGAGGTGGACAGGGGACGATAATTTGAGGTGTTTTTGCCCCTCAATTTTATAGTTCAGTCAGCCTTTGAAATGCATTTTCCTGAGTGACCCCTGTATAAAATTCTTTCCAGCTGAGAGCAAAGAGACACGGAGTCTGGGTGGAGGAAGTTCCATGCTGTGTCTCTGTATGTGTGTTTTCCACCTATGTATGCTGAAATGCAGATTTGTCTTGTCTCTTGTCTCCTGCCCCCCTTCCATGCCAAAGAATGGCCACTATATAAGTGACGGCCCATCAGCTTTTATGACATCTGGTTAGGGCTGTCAACTTGTTCTTTATCTTTCCCCACTTCTCAGACTTCCCTGGTAAACCTACTTAAGACATGATTTCAGCTTATGGTCATAACTTTGAGTATAATCTTGCGGCATACATTTCACCATGATGTTGCTGACCAGCAAGTTATCAATTTTCAGATGATACGTTACAAGGCATATTTTGTACAAAGATTATTATAATAGTGTGTAGGGTATGAATACAGAAGGAATATTCCATCACATCTAGAGAGAGAGAGAGAGAGAAAGCAAGCAAGCTATTTTTATCTGGCCAGATTTTCAAAAGAACTTGACATCAAACCAAAACATTATGATTTCGGTTAACCCAACTCAAAATGAAATATTTTTTATTCTCTGAGTGGCAAATTCTGATTTCATAGCCAAAAGATTTCAGTTCTGAGGTTTTTGATGAAAAATCAAAATTTTCTATAGAAGGAAAAACACATTTTCTGACCAGCTCTAATGCTTAAATGTGGACTTAGGAGTAATATTTGAAAAACTTCTTCACTTAGAAGCCTAAATCCACTGACTTTCAAAAGTCTTAGGTTCTGAAGTCACTTAAATGCTTTTTAAAATGGTACTCTACGAAGCCTAACTTTAGGCACCTAGGTTTCAAAATTGAGGTCCAAGTCTCGGCTTTTACTTGGTCCTTACTTATATCAGAGTGTGCCTGGGTGAAATCCTGGCATGTTTGAATACAGTGGGGGCCACAACTTCACCCCAGTGCATAAAATATGTGTAAAGTCCTGGCTTTTGGAATATAGTGTTGTGTGTAGCAACTACTAGTATGTTTGAATAGTGAATTAGAAGTTTGTTAACACACTATAAAGTGACTGGTCTCTTAAATCTAAATGAAATTCTTTCATGAAAATCTTAATTTAAAATCTGACCAATTACTTTTTCACTAGACCTAACATGCAATGGGTTGCCCTTTTAAACTGCTGTAGATGAGAAGCCAAAAACAAAACAAAAAAACCCAACAACCCCAAAACCTGAAATGGACAGACTTTTTTAAAGAATATAATCATGTATTGATCGTACTGTTTTTCTCTAAGAGGTACAATCAGTGCATGGCATTTTGCAAAGAAGGTACAAGACATATTTTAATACAATGTATTTAGCTGAAATCCATTGAAACACTCCTTATGAAGCCAGTATTTCAAGCATTGTGCTGCAGATAATCATTATTTTCAAAAAGAATTCATCATACTGCTGGTGTGAAAAATTCACACTAGGCAGACAGTATTTAATAAGTAAATCAATAATGTTCATTTCAGGGAAAAATTAGGTATAGACTATAGCTAGGGAAGATAATAAAACAAGATCAAATACTAAATCTCAGAACTAATGATCCATTAGGGATAATGCAATTCACTGCTGTATCAAGCTGCAGTATATTAAGAAGCTTACATCATAAAATGCTGTGTAAATGCAAATTCAATCTAATTTGTCATATGATTAAAATGCAAAGAAAAAGGAATCCTGTTGTAATCTAATGTAGCATTTACTACTTCAATACAGCTATGTTGGAGAGGACTGGTGCTCAGAACTGACATTTCCAGGATATAAACAGGTCAGCTTTTCAAGGGAACAGAGGATGCATAGTGCAGCTCTTAAATTATCTGTCCTTTATAGACACGCTTGATTTCTTCTGTATAATATAACTGTCCTTAGTGATACACCCCAGTGCAAACAGAAACCTGTTAAATACGAGCTCCTTGCTTTTCTCCATCACCCTGTGTTCAAGGGGCTACCCATGTAGATCTGGGCCTTAGGAAAAGTGAAAGGGGAAGTGTCACCACTGCAACATGCTCTTCCCCTGATTCCCTAACCCTGTGGAAACACTTTTCTCATGCTTCCAGCTCAGTGAAAGAAAGGAAGGGTGGTCCAGGGGTGTGGGAGATTTCTGGGATCTCTCAAATTACCACTCTTTAAAGTCATTGGGGAAACCAACTGAAGTTAATATGATCAGAGTGATGGTTTGCTCTGCCAATCTATGGTGCCTAACTACAGATCAGGGACCAAGGGTAACTACACAGGTGCCTTTTACCTCCTTTGGATGCCCTGAGTTTACATATGTCTGAAAGACTTTGATTTTTTTCAGGGACCTTTAACCACATCGCTTTGTTTTAGCATGCACACACACATGGTCTTGCAAACACACCTTTTGCATACTACCACCTGGGTGGGAAGGAGAGAGATTCAGCCACCTGTATGGGCCATTTATAGACTCTGCATGCACAGAATCTATTGTCTGTCTGGGTGAGTGGCAGTATTTATCTCCTGTGGGTACAAGTGGTAGTAGGAAATGTCTGCATGGATAGTTTCTAAGAATGCAGGACCATAACTCATTACCTCATGGGCTAGTTGATAAATGCTGCCATCATGATTCCTAAACAAAAGCATTTACATAGATCACGGATTGTGCATGGTAGCAAGGTGATCCAGTTGAAGAAGCAACAGAGTCCAAGCATTTTTCAGATGTTGGTAGCTAGCAATGCTGAATAACTGTCTGAACTTTTAGATGCTTATCTGAATCTAACTTCTGAACCTTTTGAGATTCACCTACCTACTACTGTGCTTATATTACTATAATATGCTGAGGCTCCAGCTGAGATCAGGATCCCATTGGCCAATTCTTGCAGCTTCTACTTAGATATTTATTCTTAATATTTGATCATTTCTGTCTGTCCAGACTGCTAACATTTTTGTGTGAACCCTCATCTTGTGCCTTGGCTACTACTCTCTGGCCTTGTTGCCAGTCATTGCTGCTAAGATTATTTTTCTGTCTTGTAATTCTGACCACTTCACTCCACTCCCCATTTTCATCCATCTGCTGGCCCCTTCCTCCACCACATCACACACAAACACTAGAGCTGTACCTTCCAGGCCTTTCCTCATTTAACTGCACCCTATTTCCTGTCTCTCAGATCTATTAGCTTATCAAGCTGTGATCTGCACCTTCACTCTGCTAATGATGGCAGCAACCATCCCCAGTAGAGCTGCTTGGAACACTTTTGATTAAATAACATTTCATCAAAGCTGAAGAGAAGTAAATGTGAATTTAACAAGTGGTAGCTTGGTGGTGAGGACACTGGCCTAGGATTGGTGATTCCGAGTTATCTGGGATGACAAAATCTGCTCTGAATCAAGCACACTAGGGACATGAATCTGGATCTCCCACCTCCCTAACTACTGGATTCTATACACCCCGTTCCTGAAGTGGAAAACTAAGGTTTTGATCTGAAAATGGGCATTTCAATATAATTTCATTTTTTCAGTGTGGAATAAAAGTCAATTTTGAAACCTCAAGAGTTGCCATGAAACAGACCTGCCCTTTTGTCAACTCTAATAACCAGGATATCCACTTCTCCTTCAAGTGCTTCTACCCTTTCTCCCATGTCTCCCCTCCATGCACAGGAAACACTCCCCGGTAATATTCTTACTTCTCTTTAAATCCTTCCTAAAACTATCTCTGCTGTGAGGCCCACAAATCACTCTGATCTGCCACTGGCTAGACCAGGGATCAAAAATCTTTGGCCCGCGGCCCACCAGGGTAAGCCCTCTGGTGGACTAGGCCAGTTTGTTTACCTACCATGTCCACAGGTTCAGCCGATTGCAGCTCCCACTGGCTGTGGTTCCCCAGGCCAATGAGGGCTGTGGGAAGTGGTGCGAGACAAGGGATGTGCTGGCCGTGGCTTCCCTCAGGCCCCATTGGCCTGGGATAGTGAACCATGGCCAGTGGGAGCTGCGATCAGCCGAACCTGCGGACACGGCAGGTAAACAAACCAGCCCGGCCCGCCAGAGTGCTTACCCTGGTGAGCTGCATGCCAAAGGTTGCTGATCCCTGGGCTAGACAATGGTTGAGCAGTGACTTATGATTCTCTGCTCCACTCTGTTCATTTTGTTACTTCATTCTCCCACCATATTTGTCAATTATGTCTGCTTATGTCCTGTCTGTGATTTGGATTGTGAGCTTTCAGGGGAGAGACTGTCTTTTCTGTTACATTTATATACAGTGCCTAGCACAGTGGAGCCTTGATCCTGGATTAGGATTCCTACCATAACACTACTAATAATAACAGTGCTAAACACTGTATTTAAACCTAGCAGGCCATCCTACCTAGTCTACTTTACATAGGCAGGAAAGACAAAGGGTCATAGGGGAAAGAGAACTATCAAAAGTTGAAGTGACTTTCCGAAGGTCACACAGCAAGTTAGGGGCAGAGCCAGGAATAGAAATCAGGCCTCTGGAGTCCCATTCTACTTTCTGATGTGCTGGACCATATAGCCAGTAATCACAAGGTTACCACATAAGTGACAATAACCAGGTAATTTAATTTTGTTGTTGTCTGGCTTCTGTTTTTTTATAAAAAACATCTTGGGCAAGAATTCAGTGCTTTAGAGTCTGATTTATTAACTGTAAAATACAAGTGGACTGAGGCAGTGTCAAAATTCAAGTAGCAAAATTCCAAAATGATCAAATGCATATGTATACCTCAGAGGGCTGATGCTAAAACTGCTATTCATCCTTCTGGAAGAACTATACCTGCATGCAACATTATAAACAAATAAACTAACAGACAGATGGTGTCTCCTTACA
This sequence comes from Chelonoidis abingdonii, assembly GCF_003597395.2. Lineage (NCBI taxonomy): Eukaryota > Metazoa > Chordata > Testudines > Testudinidae > Chelonoidis > Chelonoidis abingdonii. The sequence continues at coordinate 26,949,725 of NC_133770.1, read as the reverse complement.
CCCCAGAGGTGCAATTACTTCGCATGCCCCACCTACACTTTCGCAGCTCCAAGCCAAGCTTACTATTCCTGTTTTGCGTACAGTATTACATTTCATATTCTCACAAGCTTCAAATGAGCTTTCCAACAGCACTTGTATTTAAATATTTGTTTATTTGCCAAAGGCTGGAATCAATGGTCTTCTCTTCCAGGAGTATGCAAGGCTGTGTCAGTAATTTTGATGTGGGAAAGAAGCCACAAAAATATGGATTTTGAGTGACAATGCAAAGTTCACACAATAAATAGCAAGTTTTCCTTACGTAAAAGACTATAGGGCTGTTCTAGTCATTTCTCTAACTATTAATTATCATAATAATTGCTCACCTGCAAAAGTCATTAGGTGACAGACAACCTATAGTTATGTTGTACTGTGTAGACAGGGAAGTTTGAAAGGATTAATTACAGCATATTATATACGCGATGACATTTTTGTCTACGGTAGAAATCTGTAATCATGTTTATAGTTGGCGTTCTTCTTTTTTACTTGTAATTTTTCGCGTGTGTGTGGCTGGGGATGCTCATGTGCTCCAGAATGGTAGGTGGAAAAAAATCCCATTTTTAGCAGAACAAGGCACAGTAATCTCTATAAGGTCTGAATCCATTGAAATACCTTTTGGAATTACCATCACCATTCCTGTTAGACACCCACCTCCTCTCCCATTATTAACTTTCCTGTTTTTGTGGTATTTTAGGTAAAGATATGACTATGAATATCATCATTATTTTGTAAAGGTCTAATCACAAATTCTTGGCAAAATAACAGAAAGTTTTTCCATTTGATGAGGTAGTTTAGTAGACACATTTCCTGTTTAAGGTGTGATTCTGCTCTGAAAAGGGTGAAATGTAAGTCTCTGCATAACTTAAATCCCTTTTAAGCCCTGTTTTGAGGACTCAAGAAGGACTTAAGGTTTTCTGTTCATCCTCTATCACTTCACCCAGAAGTGATTATGTAAAATTGGCACCAATCAGCTCCTGGTGTGTATTTACAATCATACCTGCTCGTTTCAGGATATATCTGCACTACAATTGGGAAGCGTGCTTGAGTGGCTAGCCTGCGCTGCTTCTCACTGTTTCTTTTAGCAAGCTCACTCTATCAAAGTTATCTTGGGTGTGCATATAACACAGCAATCACAGTCACCTCCCGATTGCAGCGTAGGCATATCTTTAGGGACTAAAATACATTTTTTACCCATATTAGCACTGGGACAGTGAGCTGGGTTCTGCTCTCTCACTCATCATCAACCAAGTAGTTAATTGTTCCAATTGTAGGTCTTGGTTCTACCTTCTGCAGCATCAATGCAACCGCCTTTGAAAGTACTGGGGTTTCAGGAGATGCAACATAAAATATAATTTGAAGGCAATGGATGGAGACGATGTACAGCCAGGAAAGAACCCTTCTTAGAACAAAAATTACTTAAACTGAGAAAATTGATCTGGAAATCACTGATACACAATGAACTTTCAATTTATAATGCCAATTTTAAAGCCATATCTCACAGTAGGACATAAATGTGAAAATGTTGACTTCTCTTGCAACCCTTGCTATTAACATCACTAAAACCCCTTTATGACTCAGAAAATTAAAGAGTAAGAGGCTTTCACCATTTCTTAGTGATGCCTCTAGAGAAATTCTGAAAGATTTTTCTTCCAAAGACACTGTCCAAGTCCTTTCTCTCACAAAAGTCTCCTATGAGGCAGGGGAGACCTTACTAATTACAGGAGTAAGATTTTAGCAGGGCAAAGCTCATAAGAATATTTGAATTCTGCTTCCTCTCTATTCTCTTTAGATGTGGGTTGCAGATTTTGTTTCATTTCAGATAAAAGCTGAATGATACTGCATTGCTGAAAAGCAATTGTATTGACATAAACTCAATGATAGTGGGTTCTTCTCTATATGTAAAACATTTCAAAATTGCTTAAACACAGTATGAATACAATGATTTTGGTTTCATGTCTGATGTCTCCAATTATCTCAATTTTACCTCTAATTTTATAAGAATGAAATTTTCAATATGAGGCGGTGACATGAGAAATATATTACTTGCCATTCATGACTGTCAGCTATGAATGGCTGGGTTAATATAAATGTCTGTCTAGAACTTTATTTTTCTTAGCTTTGTAACAAAAGTGAAAGACTCAAAAGTTCCATTCACATACTTGGCCCTTTTATTAAGTGCTTTCCAATGCTATTCCTTACAGGCTTAAAGTATTTTCACAGTTCATTAAATCTTATCTTTTATGTTTTTAAATTAATATCTTTCAGAAGCCCACTAAATGGAGTCAAGTTAGAAGAGGTTAATGGGGTTTTCATTAGAGGACAAGGCTCTGCAAAAATCACTTAAAAGTAGCAGCTGGTCATTTAAAATTATGTTGGAACACAGATAATTTGGGATAAAAAGTCCAAGTTCTGTTAAAATATGTGGTACTAAGAGACCTTTAAACTTAATCTCAGATTGTTTACATGCACTCAGTGTGAATGCAAAAAAATTCTTACGGAAGTTAAACTTTACACTTAGGGCGACATTTTGTTCTGAGTGCTTGACATTAGTTCTCTTTATCATGAATTGGACTCAAGTATACATACAAAAAGAGGAATCTATGCCCTGTGCTATAAACCCCCTGAAAAAGATTTTCAGAAGTGACTTGTGATTTTGGGGTTCCTAAAGTTTTATGTGCCCAGCTTGAGGAACTTAATTTTCAGAAAGTGCTGCCTCTGGGAATCTACAATATTCTCTGTGAGCTGTCTCAAATGGAGCACCCAAAAATTGAAGCAGCCAGAATCACTAAAAAAAAAACATACCTATCTCATAGAGCTGGAAGGTCATCAGATCTAGCCCCCTGCCTTCACTAGCAGGACCAAGTACTGATTTTTGCCCCAGATCTCTAAATGGCCTCCTGAAAGATTAAACTCACAACCCTGGGTTTAGCAGACCAATGCGCACACCACTGAGCAGTCCTTGCTCTACTAGTCACCCTTGAAAATCTTGGTCTATGATCTCTAGAGTCAGAGTTGGCCTCTGCCAAAAGACTATTTTCCAGTTTTCCAAGGCTGTACACTTTCACTGGTTTAGAATACAGTGTGCACGAGTAAAGTGATAGTAAATGGTAATGCTTCAACAAAAAGTACATGTTTGTATTCCACATAAATAAAAATAAGCATGAAAATTACTTTAAAAAATTATTTCTAAATTCTTCTGGTTCAATCCTCCTGCAAGAGTTGGCTAATTGTCAACAGTGTAAGGAAAACATTTTTGTTTAGATGTTACAGAGCTAAAGTCACTTCAGTCTGCATTATATATTTGGCAAAAAATTAGCCACCTGTTTATGCTTGCAGTTGTAGGAAGATACATTTAACTTTTCAACTTGTGTTTTGTGAGGAAAAAGTATAATAAAAGATGAAAGATCTCACCGACGTCCATCTATGGTTTTATATTTCTGCCCATCATAGGCGTCCTGAGGCATGGGCATACTGGGCCCATGCCAAGGGCCCCCTGCTGAAAGGGGCCCTAGCAATGATGTGTACATTTTTTTAATCTAGTCCCAGATCATGCAATGGGACATTCATATGCAAGTGGAGCTGCAAAAAGAAAAAGAAAAAGAAAAAAGCAGCTGAAGAACAGAAGAAGCTTGCAAAGCTACCAAAAGAGATTTTTAGTTTTGGTCATCTTTTGGTTTTCAAAAAAATTGTAAAGACAAAAATTGCTATTTATTTCCTACTGTAATGTGGTAAGGGTCCCCAAATTTACAGTGTGCTCAGCGGCCTCCAAAGTCATGAAGATGGCCCTCACGCCCATCACTGTAGTCTGAGGCTTTTTATAGGTAGAATCAATAGCAAGGGTCATAAATTGAAATAAAAGAATTATCAATTGCACATAGATTAGATACTAGAAAAAGAGAAAAGAAATAATTGTGTGTATAAGGAAGATGGAGATGGAGTTAGCAACTAGATATTGAAATTTTCACTTCTTGGCTTTTCACCTGGCTTGACAGTGACGAAACATCATTATCATCTAATGACTGTTCAGTGCCTGAAATAAACTAGCAATGCCATTTCCTAGTGCACATGTGTCAACATCATAAAAAAATAATCACGTCTGGAATTAATTGGCACATTTATTGCCAAGCTTAGCAGGTGGAGCATGGACTGTGTGGTCTATGAAGGATGAACTCTTGTTCACTCCTAAAGATGATCCCTCCATGGCAAAGAAATGGGGCAGCTTGAGCTACTACTTCCAGCACTGTTCCTGTTCCATGGACAAAAGGAGCCTTTCAGTTTCCATTGTTCTCAGTCCAGCACTTTTCACTAGCACTGAAATCAATTACCCTCCCTTTACTGCACCCAGATTTTGCAGGTCAGATTTAATTCATAATGCAGTTAGGGCTCACACCTCCAACTATTCAATGAAGTTTAATTTTCTGATAACACTATTTTTACCACCACTCTGAAATCATCTGTTATTCTTTGTGTAATAGCTTTAAAAAATAATGAACTCATTTATTATTCTTCATATTCTACCAGAATCCCATTGTAAATGGGCACTAAATAATGCACTGTTAAAATATTTTTTTAACAGATTCATATGCCTGGCCCAGGAAAGTGCTTCTAATGGGGAACATCTTGTTATCAGTGCTAAAAGTTAAATAATCTGATTTTTCTATCTTCTGATTTAGTCTGGAAATTAATTTTAAACTGTGTCATAAGTAAATGGAATATTTATGGCTTTTCACCGGGAGTATGTATCCCCGGGGCAAATATGTGGGAGGAGGAGAAGAATATAAAGACTTTCCAGTAATCTAAAAATGAATGAATATGTGTGCTCTGTTAATTCCATTGCATTCTGTACTTGTAGAAAAAGTATTCCAAGTCATGCTAGTGTGAGGCATCTGCTTTACCAATCTTTTTGAAGGGTAAAAAGAGTACATCCAAGAGCTGTCATTCAGAAGCCTAAAAAAGTGCTAGGATGATGAGATCAGGAGTTGAACTGGGCACTGGGAGAGGAAGTGGGGAGAGCTCATTGGGTGATTCCTCAAGAAGGGTGAGATGTAGAACAAGGAATGGAAAAGGGAACCCCTGTGTACTGTTCAAGTTGTGTCATCGGCTTGCTTAGCAATTATTGTGACAATGACTAATCTCTCTGTGCCTCAGTTTATCAATCTGTAAAATGGGGACAATAATACCTCCTAACAGGAGTGTCATGAGGCTTAATTCATTAAAGATAATAAATCACTTTAAGACGTTTGCATGAAAAGTGCTACATTGTTCAATAGTAATGACTCCAAATACAGGGTAATGCAAACTGTAAGTCTGGGGGATTATTACTCTATGATAATGTAGAATGGGGGCTCTTTTTCCTCTGTCTGTCATCTGCTGGAACATTATTAGTTTTCTGCTTTCTTGGTAGCATACAGGAGAAGCCTGAGGAAAGGTTCAGGATCAGCTACATGTTTGAATATCTCATAGGTCACAATCACTGCAATCGTCATATTGCCATTATTTATCATTTCCCTTTAGAGGAAGGGATTCCCCCACTTTCCCCTTGGAAGCTGGGATAAGTACTGGCCCTGTCTGCTTGAATATGGTTAAATATTTACATGCCACTGAGACAGGTCTCAGGTCAGAGAGAAGCTGTAGCAGATAGCAGAGCTGGCTATCTGCGTTATGGTCTGTATCTGAAGGCAATTCTTGGGATAGAGTAGCTTCTTGGGAACTTCGCATTGACGTGTGGGCTGATCTTTCCAGATGAGTGGATTGCCTGTATGCAGTTTGTGACTGCCTCTTTTCCAGGACTCTTGTGTATGTGTAAATAATGCAAATTATGCTCAGAAAATACCCAGACTCTGCATTTGCTAATTTCTCCTCACTTTAGAAGCCAAGCGGCTAGGTCCCAAATATGCTACTGCTTGGTAGAGTGATGACTCCAGTGTGAGATATGAGACAATGGAAGCCAAAGAAGGAGGAACACCAATAAACTCAAAAGCCACAGTCAGAATCAGGGCCTCTTTTGGCTGGGCACTATAGGACCACATTCTACTGTGCTTGCCTTGAAGAGTTTACAATCTAGAGAAACATACAAATAAACACTTATAGTGATGGCTGACACCCTGTATTAGTTACAAGTTTTTGTTGCTGTAGTTATTTATGGTTAAATTATGTTAGAATGAGCGAAGGAGTGGGAAAATGAGATATTGAAGTGAGTTGTTGAGGTAAAGGGGGAATGGAGGGATAAAGTAGTGAAAGAGTGAATTTGGCTTTCTACTGAAAACATGCAAAATGTGCTAGTTCAGACATTTTTCTTGTGAAAATTGCCACTTTCATAGCCAAAATGTAGGGATGCAAATTTGCCAAGAGAAATTTTACAAGACATGTTCTTGCTTTTGCACAGCTCTAGCAATAGCCCATGTTGTGCTTTGGGTTAGGTATTTCACTGTGTAGCTCTGGGGGTATATTACAAAAGCTAAAAGCCAGAGCCTTAACTGCAACTGAGAAGTACACAGCACAACTCAAAGGCGCATGGTAAGCTGCAACCTACCTTTGCATTCCTGCAATAAAAAGCAGGACTATAGGGACTGAAATGGAGTTGGGAACTGTCAGGGTGCTGCATATCCTGATCACAGCTCCTTTTCTTGATCCACACCCCCAACATCAGCCATTGGAATTGGTGCATGGCCTAGAAGACATTACTCTACTCCATACTGCTGGTGGTCTGGTGGTTCTTTGCTAGGATGATCCTCTTGTGATCAGAAATGTTGCTAAAGGATTGTTTTGTTTTAGCAGCTCTAATTGCAGATGAGAATCTACGCCTAAGTGTAACAAGGAATACAAAATAAGACCAATTGTGCAGAAATTATTTTATTCTCTTCTAGTGCTAAAAGTAGCTCAGTTGCCAATGGTTACATTAGAACATTAGATCAAGATTTGCCTTGGATAAATTATTCTTAGTGACTTCAGTTAAACGGTTGCATTGTCTTTACCTAAATGATTGGCCATGTATTTTTTCAAAGACTTTTTCAGTGTTCATCTCACAGATTTGCTAATGTTCTATAGAATGGTGACACTCATGAACTGATCTTTACAAAGCTTAATAAGCAGAGTTCTCTGACAAAGAGGAGGCAGCATATCAAGAAAGCAATTTTTTTAAATACCAGCCTGTTAAATAAGCTAGTGACAAATCTCATATTGAATAATATATAGAAATAATGATGCATGAATAGGTTTTGTCCTAATTAGCACACGGAAATTATTTTTTAAAACTACTATTTGAGAGGAAGGATAGCACAGTGGTTTGCGCATTGGCCTGTTAAACCCAGTATTGTGAGTTCAATCCTTGAGGGGACAAAGTGGGGGGGAAAAAATCTGTCTGGGGATTGGTCCTTCTTTGAGCAAGGAGTTGAACTAGATGACCTCCTGACATCCCTTTAGCTTCTATAACCATGTAATATTTACACATATAAAACAGCACAAACCCTGAAAATGAGCCATGTCCTGATCTCAATAAAGTTAGTGGCCTAGATCCTCAGCTTGAAATCAACTTAGCTCCATTGTAGTCATATCAAGATGCTTTGTTCCCACCATTGACTTCAAAGGAGCTACATCCATTTACACAAAGGGAAGATTTGGCCCAATAATGGAGCTTTTCAGTGGCAGTGGAAGGTTTAAACCCAATAAGGTGGCTGTCAATTTCAAGGATTGCTACTTTTAGCAGAGAAGTTTAGAAAGTGACAACATTTTACTGAAAACTTATTAAATTGTCATGCAGCTTTTCTGTATGCTCTCTCCATTATATTTATGTGCAGATAGAGAGAGTGGAAAAGCTTTTGCTTTTACAACCAAACTTACTGTTTCTACAGAATCTATAGTGGGCCAAATGCTGTTATGCTCATCTTTCCTGTGCAAGAATAGACTTTATATCTCTTGACTTCAGTGAGACAGCTCTCTTGAGTACGGCAAGCAGGATTTCACCCTTGTTGACGATGGAGAAATTTAACCCACTGTTTGTGAGATCATGCCACTTGCGTTTTACCTCCTAATGCACTGAACAAGCATTCTGCAGTGTTTGCCTGGAATTCCTCTACTCTAAGGCTATGTCTACGCTACAGCTTATGTAGGCTGGGAGGAGATAACTGGCTTTGTGGATGAGGGGAAAGCAGTGGATGCGTTATTCCTTGACTTTAGCAAAGCTTTTGATATGGTCTCCCACAGTATTCTTGCTGGCAAGTTAAAGAAGTATGGGGTGGATGAATGGACTATAAGGAGGATAGGAAGCTGCCTAGATTGTCGGGCTCAGTGGGTAGTGATCAATGGCTCCATGTCTACTTGGCAGCCGGTTTCAAGCGGAGTGCCCCAAGGGTCGGTCCTGGGGCTGGTTTTGTTCAATATCTTCATTAATGATCTGGAGGATAGTGTGGACTGCCCTCTCAGCAAGTTTGGCACTATGTATGACATGTAAACCAGATGAAAGATGGTGTAGATATGCTGAAGGGTAGAGATAGGATACAGGGGAACTAGACAATTAGAGAGATTGGGCAAAAGAAACCTAATAGAAGTAGTCAACAAGGAAAGTGCAGAGTCCTGCACTTAGGACGGAAGAAGCCCATTCACTGTATACATGACTAGGACTCTGAACTGCCGTAGGAAGCAAGTTTGCAGAAAATGACCTAGGGGTTACAGTGGACGAGAGCTGGATATGAAGTCAATGAGTGCCTTGTTCCAGAAGGCCTACCACTGAATCATTTTGGCTGTATAATGTATGAGGCACTGCCAAGCAGATTGTCGAAGGACGTGATCATTCCCCTCTATTGAGACATTGGTGCAGGCCTCAATCGTGAAGTAACAGGTCCAAGTTTTGGGCCCCACACCTCAAGAAGATTGGAAAAATTGGAAAAAGTCCAGTGGAGGCAGTGGAGGGTACCAAATGATTAGGGCTGGAGCACATGACTTATGAGTAGAGGCTGAGGGAACTGGCATTGTTTAGTCTGCAGAAGAGAAGAATGAGGGGGGATTTGATGGCTTTTTTCAACTACTTGAAAGGGGGTTCCAAAGAGGATGGATCTAGACTGTTCTCAGTGGTACCAGATGACAGAATAAGGAGTGATGCTCTCAAGTTGCAGTTGGGAGGTTTAGGCTGGATATTAGGAAAAAAATTTTCCCTAAGAGTGTGGTGAAGCACTAGAAAGGGTTACCTAGGGTGGTGGTGGAATCTCCTTCCTTAGTGCTTTTTAAGGTCAGGCTTGACAAAGCCCTGGCTGGAGTGATTTAGTTGGGAATTGGTCCTCCTTTGAGCAGGGGGTTGGACTAGATGACCTCCTGAAGTCCCTTCCAACCCTGATATTCTATGATTCTAACTTATGTTGCTCAGGGGTATGAATAGACCACCCCTTTGAGTGACATAAGTTACACCAGCATAAGCGCAGGTGTGGACAGTGCTATGTCTTCAGGAGATCTTCGGCTGCTGACATAGCTTCTGCTGCTCATGGGGGCTGGAATAGTTAAGCTGACAGGAAAGATTTCTCCCACCAGCTTAGAGTGACGACATTAGAGAGCTTAAAGTGCCGTAGCTAAACTCTCTAGTGTAGCTGTGACCTTATTCTTTCCTGGACTGGCTCTGTTTTAGCATTCTACTGAAACTGATCTCATCACAATCTCTAATGACCTCAACCTGGCCAATTTTTGAGGCCTATACTCATTAGTATTTTATTATTTGTATTGCAGTAGCACAGAGGTACTGTGCAAACATAATGGGATATGATCCCTGCCTCAAAAAGCATACATCCCTTTCTTATCCTCCTTGACTTACCATGGAACACTTTCACCTTGACTTCCTGTCCTCCTCTGTCTTTTTGTGATAGTGTGCTTTCTTGTTCGCCTCCTACCTCTCTAATTCTTACTTCATTGCCTCCTTCTTCATCTATTCTCCCAGGATACTGTCCCAAGGCCTCTGTTCTGCACTAATTCCTCTGCACTAGGTCTCCCCCAGCCACCTAGATTTGCTTTTCATTTCATGTCACCTTCTGTGCATGCTGTTTCTCTCTCTCTAGTAATTCCTATAAAAATTGTCTGCCAGCAAGTCCCCATCCCTTTCTTGACCCACAGATCTTACAGTTTTGCCCACTAGAAGTGAGTCTATATACATACACGCATGCCTCTTTTGTGGGCTTCCTATTGTCACCTGTCTATTTTTCTTTGTCTAGCTTAGATAATAAGTTTTTGCTTTTTGAACAGTGATGAGCATTTAATAAATAAACAGCAATAATAAGATGATCTGACTGAAATAAGTGTGACTGAACTTTCAAGGAATGCAACATCATGAAGAAAAGCAGGCTGATATAAATTAGATATTTCTCTTACCTTGGTGATCATTCATGACAAGACACAGGAAGACAAGTCTGGCAGTGGTGTTTTGTTAGAAATCTTTTTAATCTGACTGAGTAACCTTTTAAGTATCAAATCACTAGACATGAATTCACTTTTCACTTCATTTACCTCTATAACCACTGGCACTAAAAATAACGAAACCCTTCTATTATCTTAAACACATGTGAACATACTAGAAAGATATGCAGATTAATTCAAAACCTCTGCTGCTACCATCTATGACAAGGGAACAGATCATAATCTCATTTACACCAACAGAATCCTGGAGAAGCTCAAAAGCCATCCTGGATTTAATGCTGTGAAACGGAGAGCAAAATCTGACCCAGCGCTCTCAGATCTTTCCTCACTTTAAAACAAAAAGAACTGGATTTGTCTCCGCATGGCAGGTGTGAGTTCTTTCTTCCTTTGTTTGAACAGATTTGCTCATCATCAGTAATAAGCCCCTTTCTGAGACTAATTTTTTTATTAAAATTGATTTTCCATCATTTCCCAAGAAACATTTTAAAACAACCCCCCTGCATGCGCACACATGTGCGCTCTCTCTCTCACACATACACACACACACACACAAACACATACTATTCAGAATCCTGCACTTCGGAGTGAATTTTGCACATTAAACAAACATTTGCTATGCAGAACGATGTTGAAAGGGCTGAGAAATTGTTTTCCATTAGTTTACCGGTTAAATTGGGCATATAGGTCCAAGAACTGTGGACTTCAATAGAACTGTGCTAATGTATACCAGCAGAGAGTTTGGCTCAGCCATTTCCTAATGGCCCTTATTCAGCAAAGCATGTAACCACATGCTGAAAGTTAAGCACATGCTTAACTCCCGTTGACTTGATTGGGATTTAAGCACATAATTAAAGTTAAGCACGTGATTAACTAACTTGCAGGATCATGGCTTTAGCAAATACAAAAGGGTGAAGGCAAATGTCTATTTTTTTTCGAGCCTTGCCATTGTTATAGTGAATATGTTTTACCTCTGCTTTTATCTATTCATTTTAATTTGGGATGTTGCTGGTTGAAAGTAGGGCTGGTCAAAATATTAATAATAAAATATGGAAATCTTGAAATTCAAGGATTTTGCATTTCATTTTAAATGTTTGAAAATGGTCCGGGGGGTGGGGGGGAAGGGGAAGAAGGCCCTCTCAAAGAAGACTATTGTGTCAGAATGAACTACTATCCGCTGAGGAATATTTTGTTTTGCTCCAAAACTTCCAACAGATTAATTTTCACTTCAAAATATGCAAACTTTTTTTTTTACATATAAAACTGGCTATTTTGCAAAAGTTTCATGATACACATAATTTCTGATGCTTAAATGGAGCAGACAGACATTGTCTTTTCACACAAGTTAGCAAAGGAAAAGAATTCCAGCACCTTGACACATTAATAATTTAGGCCCCAGTTCTGCAGTCAGATCTGGTGAGGGCTGGACTCCCTGCCTGCATAGAGCCCTATACAATCAGTGTGGCTCCTTCAGAAACAAGGGACTGCCAGTATGAATCCAGCTGCAAGACTCAGATTACATGCATGCTTCTGAGTGAATGTGTTGCCAGTTCTGGTTTCATTCCACTTAGGACTTCTCTACAGTCTGAACACCAGAACAATGAAGAACTGATTTTGCCATCCTTACTCACGTTGAACAGGACCTTACCTTGTAACTAGTCCTCAGTCATCTAGATATTTTGGCATTTGCTTAAACGTTTGTAGGATGGGGCTTATTCCCATTCATATCAACAGGATTACTCTCAGAGGAAACTGCTACGTGAATAACATAGCTGAAGTCGATGTACTTACATTGACCTAGCGTGGTGTCTTCATGGTGAGTCAACTGCTACCACTCCCCCGTTGACTCTGGTTGTGCCTCTAGCAGCAGTGGAGTACAGGAGTCAACGGGAGAGCGCACGGGGGTCAATTTATCGCATCTAGACTAGATGCGATAAATCGATCGCCTCTGGATCGATCGCTACTGCCAATCCGGTGGGTAGTGAAGATGTACCCTGAGTAGTAGGTTGAGAAATCTTACAGTAACACACACTGCCTGCTGATCTAGAGACAGAAGTTATACAGCGTGTTAACCTGCTATGTAGAGCAAAAAAAATTACATGGTGAAAATTGGAAGTCCTTTTACATCATTAAATATTGGATGTGTTCAAAGATATTGTAAGGAACTACGGAAGATTTTGTCACGGCTTAGCTAGGGCTGATCGCCTTCTCAAGGACAGGTTATTAAAGGTTGTTGTGTACTAGTGCATGCCGCTTGTAACCGGTTAGATTTGCCTAGCCTGGGAAGCCCCTGCGTGTTTGGGGAAGTGTTGCAAGCCCTTGGCCCTTTGCCCAAAGGGGCAGCCCCAGCCGTGGGAAAGCTCCCACATGCATATGTATGAGCTGCTTTACATGCCATTAGCATAAAGTTATATGTGCCAGATATTGTTTTGCTGCTTCGGACTCAGCTCCCCGCTTTGTGTTAGCAACGTGTGGAGTCCCCGTTGCGAGTGTGTTTCCTCACCTTCATTAAAAGCCATATCACTCACCGTATGTGTGTGTCTCGTCCTTGTATAGCACTCAGGCATGTAACGTTTGGCGCAGCGAGCAGGGTGCTTTGCGGGACGATGCCGTTGTGGCCAAAGGTAGGGGATGTGGGGAAGCCGCCGCTGTCAGTACAGCGCATACCTGGGTGGCCCAGGACGGAACGCTGGGGGCCCGTAGCGCAGGTTTTGGCAGGGTGGACAGCGCCTGCCGCGTGGCCAGAAGTGAGGCAGGCGGCGGGGGTCACTCCCGCACAGCTGACGGAGGCCTTACAGTGGCTGCGGGTGAACCGGCGCTCTGGGACGGAAAGGCGGGCCATGGGGGAGGTTGGATGGCTCCTCCTGACAGCCATCCGGGCCCAAGATGAGGAGGTGCTCTGCCTGTAGCGGGCCCTCGAGGGAAAAACGCAGGAGTGTGCGGCCCAGGCTGACGCCCGGGCCATAGCACAGGCCGTTGTCACCTCCCAAGCCGAGCGAGCTCAGTAGCTGACGCTGCGCTGTGAAGTGTTGGTAGCCCGGGTAGCCAACTGGAGACGGCTCAAGCTCGGGCGGAAACCCGTAACCACCGCCCAAGTCCGCGCTGTGACAGCCGCTCCATTTTGGGACCCTGAGACGTGGGACGGGAATATTTGGGGCTCGTCCTCCTCCTCAGATGAGGAGGACGAGCACGAGCTAGCAGCAAGAGTACACGCCCGCCCAGTAAGAGAACTGAGGGCTGAATGCGGTCGGCTCCAACCGGAGATAGTGCGGACCTACAAAACCAGCGAGCTCCAGGAGATCGTCAAGACGTTCCGGCAGGAGCCAGGAGAAGGCGTGCTGCACTGGCTGGTCCGAGTGTGGGACAATGCGGGACAGACGGTGCTGCTCCTCCGGTATGAATTGCAACAGCTGGGCGTCATGGCACAGGATGCACAGGTACGGGCGGAAATGGCTAATCCCCCAAACCCAAAGGGTGCGAACGGGCAGGAAGAGGAATCCCCATCCCTCTATCGCTGGCTGATGGGCGCTGTAGACACAGCCTACCCCTCGGCAGGGGAATTGGAGGCACAAGTAGGCCCCTGGAAAACCATAGCTGAAGGGGTGCAGGCCCTGCGCCAGCTGGGTATGGCGTGGGCGGTGTCAATGGGAGGTATGGACGGGCCCGACGATATGCCAGTTACTAAGTTCACCAAGGCCGCCCTTTTGCGGACTGCCCCCGATGAACTCAAGCCCTCCCTCTTGGCTGTAGTCATGGCAGCGGATGGGCGGGTTGGTGAATTAGCAGCCACCCTTATGCAGTTGGAGACGGCCTTGGCTGGGGCCCGACCGAAGGCCGTTCGCGCCGCCAAGGGACAGCGGAACCAAGGACAGGCCGGGCAGGGAGTAGAGAGGGGGGAGCTGCGCGTGCCCCGAAGGGTCCTGTGGTTCGACCTCTTACAGGCGGGAGTCCCCCGAGAAGAAACAGACAGGAAACCCACGGCAAACCTGTATAAACGATGGATGCAATTGCCTGCCTCTAAGCGGAGCACGGGACCAGAGAGAGAGAGGACTGTAGAACCGAACAAGCCAGCGGAGCCGTCTGCTTCCCTTGCAGAATGGCAACTACCTCGTCCCTACTGAGGGGGTGGCGGGTCCTCCGCGCCATGCGTGGCCGCGGCCACTTACAGGAGGGGGCCGGGGGACCAATGCCCCTATGTGCCCTTGAGGATCCGTTGGCCCAGGGGAGGGGTCCAACATGTTCTGGCGCTCCTCGATACCGGCGCCGAAGTTACGATTTTGCACTCCACGCGGACCCAAGGCTAAGCCGCTCTCGTGAAGGCCTAAGTGGTGCTGAAACCCCGGCATATGAGGTTGCAGTCACTTTGACTTTGGGGAAAGCTCCTCCTTTCCAATCTACGGTTTTAGCAGCGGCGGTGGGAGAGTACATCTTGGGCATCGATGACCTCCAGGGTCGCTCCGTTGACACGCAATATGGCCTGTTTGCCTTCGGCCGTCCCCGGTATGTGAGCGCGGAATGGGTGCGGGAAGTGCGGACCCTAACAATTTTGTGGGGCGCCCCGCGGTGGGAACCTGTAGTGCTACCCCTCCCACTGGCCATAGTATCCAGAAAGCAGTATCGCCTCCCAGGGGGGGAGGACGAAATTACTCAAACGGTTACCACCTTGTTAGATGCTAAGGTCATTAGGCCAACTTTAAGTCCCTATAATAGTCCCATCTGGCCAGTGCGGAAGCCGGATGGGACGTGGCGTATGACGGTCGACTACCGGGAGCTTAACAAAGTGACCCCCCCCCCCCCGACTGCGGTCGTCCCAGATATAGTCACCCCAATTGAGCATATTGCGGCCACGGCCCAACCATGGCACGCCGTGTTGGATTTGGCAAATGCCCTTTTTTCTATCGCTATTGATCCACGCAGCCAGGAGCAATTTGCGTTTTCGTGGCAGGTGTGTCAGTACACCTTTTGTGTGTTACCGCAGGGTTGGAAACATTCTCCCACCATCTGCCACCAACTAGTTAGCGCCGATTTGGCCCGGGTACAGTGGCCGCCCCAGAGCCATCATTACCATTATATAGAAGATGTTATGGTCTCCGGTCCCTCTCAAGAAATAGTGACCGATGCCTTTCATGCCGCGGTGGAGGGCCTGGAGACACGCGGGTGGACGATTAATCCACAAAAGATACAAGGGCCCGCCCAGGCGGTGGTCTTTTTGGGTATTCTCTGGGTGGGACCAGAATGGCAGATCCCTCCTAAGGTACGCCAGACTGTGCAAGGCTATCCTGTGCCCCAAAACAAACGGGAATTACAAGCCTTCCTCGGTTTGCTGGGGTTTTGGCGCGCGTTTATTCCCCATCTAGCCTTTCTTATGCGGCCTTTGCAAATTC
The DNA here is from genome assembly GCF_003597395.2 of Chelonoidis abingdonii. Lineage (NCBI taxonomy): Eukaryota > Metazoa > Chordata > Testudines > Testudinidae > Chelonoidis > Chelonoidis abingdonii. The sequence goes on along the minus strand of NC_133770.1, from coordinate 26,933,916 downwards.
TAGTGCGCAAGGCAGCGCCCTGGCATTGGGCGCAGAACCACCAGACTGCCTTTGAATTGTGTAAAGACGCCTTGCTCACACACGCACGGCTCCACGCTCCCCAGCCAGGCCTCCCGTTCGAGCTCGAGGTCACCACTGTAGCGGACATGGCTTCTTGGGGTCTCTGGCAGCCAGAGGGTGGACAGCGGAAGGAACCCATTGGCTTCTGGTCTCGGGCTTTAAAGGGGGCAGAGCCCGGCTACACCCCGCTGGAGAAACAAATACTGGCGGTGGTATGGGCATTGCAGGACACTGAGCGCATTACTGGTCCTACGCCGGTGGTAGTACGCACGCCCATCCCCCTAGGGCGGTGGGTAAAGGAGGACCCTGCCCAAACACAAACTGGCGTGGCACAGAGTACCACCCACTTCAAATGGAAGCATTACTTGCAACAGCGTATGTTGCTAGGTAAGCCCTCCATTTCCACCCCCCATGCCGCACTGCTGGGAGCGGTTGCTTTCGAACATATACCCTCCCTTACGGATGAGCTGCCACCGGTGGAAGATCCGGTGCCCCATCTCCACTTGGGGAGGCGCCCCCTGTTGAGCAGTTATCAAGAGAGGAACAGGAGCACGCCTGGTTCACAGATGGGTCTGCAGCCTACACTGCCCAGGGGACCCGACAGTGGCGAGCGGTAGCATATGCCCCCTATGCAGATGTGGTGGCTATGGCATGGGGCACAGCCGGCTCTAGTCAGTGGGCCGAACTACGGGCTGCCACCCTTACCATTGAGACCTCCCCGCCATGGGTGTATCTCTACACTGATAGATGGGTTTTATACAAAGGCCTCCGGACGTAGGTGACTGCTTGGGAAGCCAAGGAGTGGGCACTGGCAGGATGACCGTTATGGGGAGCACTGTTATGGAGGCAGCTCCTCGCCTTTGCCCGGCAAGCTTCCCTGGCCGTGTGGCATGTAGACGCCCACACGAAAGCCCAGATGGTTGAGTCTCACTGGAATGCAGCAGCGGATGCCATGGCCCGAGGGGAAATCATCCAGCTGGCTGAACAATACCACATAGACGGAGGCCACCGGGGGGCCCGTGCGACGCAATACGCGGCCCTGCGGCAAGGCACCACGCTCCCCCTATCGGCCTGCCGTACGGCCCGAGCGGGGTGCTCGATCTGCTCCCGACTGGCGCCGATCGCCCTGCCAGAACCCGCCGGCCATATTTACCGGGCAACGGGTCCGTGCCAAGACTGGCAAATCGACTACATCGGCTCTTTACCGCAAGAACGACGCTGGCGATACGTTTTTACAGCTGTAGATACTTATACCGGCCTGCTGTTTGTGCATCCCAGTGCCACTGCCGCGGCGACTACTACGCTGGCGACCCTGCAGCAGCTCTGTGCGCACTATGGAACACCGCGTACGGTGCAGAGCGACCAAGGCACCCACTTCACGGCCCAAACAGTTCGGACATGGGCCGCGGATGTTGCCATAGCCTGGCGTTTCCATCTCCAGTGGCCTTATAGAGCGCCTGAACGGGCTGCTAAAAGACCAAGTGCGCCATCTCACCCCTACCCACACGCTACGTGGCTGGGCAGGGGTTTTAGAGCAGGCGGTCTGGCTCCTTAATAATCGCCGCCTGGGGGAAGGTCGGACACCCTTGCAACGCCTTACCATGCCCCCCCAAGTACCCGCACAGCTACGGGTAGAATTGAAATACACCCCTGGGGTACTGAAACCAGTGCAAGGGATTGTAACCTTGTATGCCCCTCATACCATCTCCTTATTGGCGGGCCAAATCGTATCCCCGTGGATCACCCAGGCCCAATTGTGGTGTGAGCCTCCCTGTTTGTTTTGTGTCCTGCCTAGTAAAGAGGGCTCTCAATTTTACCCTCCGTACTGGCTCAGCTCTGATCGCTCTTTGGCCGTCCTTTCCTGCACCAATTGCAGTGATGGGGTGCTACAGTGGGAGCAAGGGGAGGCGCTTTGTAATTTTGTTCCCTTACCTCCTGCAGGTGTGACCAAACGTGACCCCGAGGAGACAGAATGGCATGTATTGGCAAGCGTCTGGTGGACCCTGCCGCAGCAAGAATCCCGCGCAGCCATCGTTTTGGCCACAGAGGCAGGTTGGTCCTATATACTACCGGACGGGGAAGAGTATCCCCGTATGGCCTCATTGTCACGACTTTCGCAACGTTCCTTATAACGAGCGGCCTAGCAGGTGTTCCTGCCCAGGATAATGCATGGGTAACACTGGCCCACGTTGCTGTTACTTCTACTTCGTTTTGTCTCCCCAGGGTGCATGCCATCGGTGCCATTATGGAGACGTGTTTTATTGGCATTAGTGCCACTCCAGAATCGCTACAAGCTGCCTCTGTGCAGTCCCCTAGCTCCAAGCGCATGACATACGAGGATTTATATCAGATGTGTGCACCGGGGCAGCTTCAGCAGGACGCTACTATGTATTCCTTTCGCCTGGCTAATGTTACCCATGCTGAGACCTGTGTGTTTTTTAGAGGAGCTACTTGGGATGTAGTAAATCATACTAATCAGGATTTGGTTTGCAGAATGAAAGTGGAAATTAATTTTGGTTATGGACATGCGAAATTGCCACGGAGATGGTTTTTGTTTTGTGGGAGGGTTGCATACACCTATATTCCTGCCAATAGTATTGGGGGCCCCTGCACTGTAGGGCGTATTACTCCACTTATGATTTTGCCTCCCCATATGACCCCCTCCCGCCAACGCAGGGGGACCATTCCCCTAGATCCTGGGTGCAAAGCTGAAGTGACTTTGTATTCCGAAGGACGGGCAGCAGCCCTCCTCTTTTCCCTGGTGGGCGTACCTGGTTTAGTTGCCCATAATTACCATGCGGTCACTCACCTTGCTTGTACGGTTGCGAAGGCCATTAATTTGACTTCCACAGTTTTGGATTTGCTTACCCATGAATTAGATGAAGTACGTCAAGGAATGCTGCAGAATCACTTAGCTGTTGATTATTTGTTGTTGTGACATGGCCATATGTGTCAAGAGTTTGCTGGTATGTGTTGTTTTAATGTTACAGATGCTGGAAGCTCGATAGAGGCGACCCTGAAAGATTTACGCCACCTTGCAGACGGTATAGGCCAACAAGAAGAAGATTCCTGGCTCTGGTCCTGGCTTACGTCCCTTCGTGGTTGGGCCGCTCATGTTGTTCAGAGCCTGTGTGTTGGCCTTTTAGTTTTGTTGGGCTTTTGCGTGTGCTGCGGTTTATTTAGCTTATGTGGCCACTGGTGTTGCTTTTGGCACCCTACCCATGCTATAGGGTCATCTGAGTCGATATATACTACCATGTCTGTTGCTGTCCTTTGAGAAGGCGAGGGGAGGAATGTAAGGGACTACGGAAGATTTTGTCACGGCTTAGCTAGGGCTGATCGCCTTCTCAAGGACAGGTTATTAAAGGTTGTTGTGTACTAGTGCATGCCGCTTGTAACCGGTTAGATTTGCCTAGCCTGGGAAGCCCCTGCGTGTTTGGGGAAGTGTTGCAAGCCCTTGGCCCTTTGCCCAAAGAGGCAGCCCCAGCCATGGGAAAGCTCCCACATGCCTATGTATGAGCTGCTTTACATGCCATTAACATAAAGTTATATGTACCAGATATTGTTTTGCTGCTTCGGACTCAGCTCCCCGCTTTGTGTTAGCAACATGTGGAGTCCCCGTTGCAGGTGTGTTTCCTCACCCTCATTAAAAGCCATATCACTCACCGTGTGTGTGTGTCTCGTCCTTGCATAGCACTCAGGCACGTAACAGATATCTTATAGCTACCTACAAAGCACAGGGACCCATCTTACTGTATTAGATTTTAGTACAAAGTGTTGTATCTTGCCACACAGTTCTAATTTACATAAAATGAAACAGTCTCTCAATCTGTAATAAAAAATAAAAATAAATAAATACCCCCCCAAAACCTAAAATTACCAGTGAATGGCATTTTGAAAACTATAATTTATTTTTGCACTGAACAAGACATTTAAAACATTTTCAAGGACATCATGCCTGCAGGCTTTAAAATATCAACTAATTATCAAATCAATGATCATTTGAGGGAAAGTAATGAAGTATGGAAAATAACCACTTCAAATTATATAAATCATTACCACAAAGTATTTAAAACTGGTAAGTCATTAGCAAAGAGACATAATATGTAGGTATTAAATGACTTAAAAGATTGATTAAAAAAAGGCAAATTGCATTTTAATTGTTATAATTTCGCAGAAAACAAGTCACGTGACCTTTAAGTTTTTTACACTTAATCTATGATTTGTTTATTTTTCTAAGGAAATATTCACTTAAATCGTTATCTGTCTTTCCATAAAGTTTACGTAATTTTTGTTTACTATCCAATCATGGGAATTATTTGAGGTTGCAGATAATAGAATGAATCAGGTCTTAGGCCCCAGACCTAGAAACACACACGCACATGCTTAATTTTAAGCACGAGTAGTCCTTGAAGTCAAGCATAAATATTTTCATGATTAGGCGTTTATTTTGCTTATTCTTAGATTAATACATACCATAGGGCTAGTAGCCTCATCTTCTCTTATGCATTTCAAGTGATGTCATTGTCCTGATACCAGTTTTATGCAAATAATTTGTCCTATATGTACTCAGATGGGGGGACTAATCTATGAGACATTCTCCTTTTCTTTTCCTGTGAGATTGACTACAAATGCCCCAGAGACCCTGAGTTCAATGCTGACACCTGGGGGCTCTGCTTGAGGCCAGGGTCATCTGTGCCCTATATGTCTGGGAGTGCAGAACATGGAGTGGGCACTTGCCACATATGAATACTGACTCCCTTAGTGTTATCTTTGGAATCCCCGTGGAGCTAATAGGGATTTAATGTGCTCATCTCTCCCTGTTCCCAGCCTACCCCTTCTCCTGCACAGACCCCAGACCTGAGTAAGCGCTGCTGCAGAGGCAGCACTTCTCTCCTCTTTAAATTCAGGTCTGTGATTTGTCTGAGTTTTTAACCAGCAGGCCTGGGGAATGATTTGCGTCCTGCTTATTGCTGTGAAAGAGCCATTACATCCTGATTGTATCCCATTGGGATTTTAGAAGACAAATTATATTAAATTCTTCTTCCACCCCAGCTAATTTCTCTTTCACGAACTTTGTCAGTTATATACTTATAAATATCAGCCCCTCCCTTCCTTTGGGACATGTTAAATAAGCTCCAGTGCCCAGATAACATTCTTCGTGTACGCCAAACTCCCACTGACTTCAGGAGGAGATTTGGGCCTGCAAGGAATGCAACACTGGGCCTCAAGTGTGACTAAAAACAATGTAATTCTCCCTGCATGAGGGAGAACTATTACAAAGGATGTGGGAGACATTTGTAGGGAGGCTGCAGTGCAGTGCTATCTCCTTAGCTCCCCCCCAAAAAATGTCACTGAGGCCTGGTCTACACTAGTCTGTTATTTCGGAATTAGCCAAAGTTCATTTACAAAAAAAAAAATGATTCCGTCCACATGACCAAACCAGCTTTTTCAATTTAAAGAGCTCTTTAAATCGATTTCTGTACTCCACCTCGGCAAGTGGAGTAGCGCTTAAATCGAGATTGCAATCCCAGGTTAAAGGTATTGTGGATGCAATTCAACATTATTGGTGTCTGGGATCTATCCCAGAATGCTCCCTTGTAACTGCTCTGGACGACACTCTCAACTCCGATGCACTAGCCAGGTGGGCAGGAAAAGCCCCGGGAACTTTTGAATTTCATTTTCAGTTTGGTCACAGTCCACCATCACTGGCGACCATGCATAGTCCACCATCATGTATCCAAAATGTTACAGAGGCATTGTGGAGGATTATCAGGCCTTCTGACTACTACCCCATGCTACTCATCCATGTGGGCACAAATGATACTGCGAGGTGTGATGCTGAGCGGATCAAGAGTGACTACAGGGCTCTGGGAGCACGGGTGAAGGAGTTTGGAGCACAGGTAGTATTCTCTTCGATTCTTCCTGTCAAAGGTAGGGGCCCAGGCAGAGACAGATGCATCATGGAGGTGAATGCCTGGCTGCGAAGATGGTGTCACCAGGACGGCTTTGGCTTCCTCGACCACGGGATGCTATTCGAGGAAGGACTGCTAGGCAGAGATGGCGTTCACCTTTCGAGGAGGGGGAAGACCTTATTTGCACACAGGCTGGCTAACCTAGTGAGGAGGGCTTTAAACTAGGTTGGACGGGACAGGGAGCAAGCCACAGGTAAGTGGGGAACTGAAGACCAGGGAGATGGGTTGGAAATCAAGAGGCGGCGGCTTAATGGCAGAGAGAAAGGAGGGTCAGGGCAAACTGGGAGGCAAGATCAACCAGTATCTTGAGATGCCTATATACAAATGCGAGAGTCAGAGGTAATAAGCAGGAAGAATGGAAGTGCTAATAAATAATACAATTATGACATCGTTGGCATCACTGAACTTGGTGGGATAAACACATGATTGGAGATGTTGGTGTGATGGGTATAGGTTGGCCAGGAAGGATTGACAGGGAAAAGGGAGGAGGTTTGCCTTAATTTAAAACGTGCACACTTGGACTAAGGTGGAGATCGACATAGGATGATGCAAGTGTTGAGAGTCTCTGGTATGATATATAGAGGAAAAACAAGGGTGATGTCGTGTGAGGTTGCTACTATCTAGGTCCACCTACTACCGAGTGTGAAGAGGTGGTATAAGGCTTTTTTAAACAACTAACAAAATCATCCAATGCCACAAGATTGGTGGTGATGGGGTAACTTCAACTATCCAGATATATGTGGGCAAAATACCACGGGGCACAGACTACATCCAATAAGGTTCCTGGACTGCCTGCAGACACTTTTATTCCAGGTTGAAAAAGCTAGGGGGAAGTTCTTAGACTGATTTAACAATAGGAGGAACTTTCTGAGAATGAAAGTAGAAGCAGCTTGGGTGAAAGTGATCATGAAATCATAGAGTTTGCAATTCTAAGGAAGGGTAGAAGGGAGTACAGCAAAATAGAGACCATGGATTTCAGGAAGGCAGATTTTGGTAAGCTCAGAGAGCTGATAGGTAAGGTCCCATGGGAATCAAACTGAGGGAAAACAACTTAGAGACTTGGCTAGTTTTTCAAAGGGACACATTAAGGCTCAAAAGCAGCATCGATGGGTAGGAAAGAAGAAAATGTGGCAAAAGATCACCTTGGCTTAACCAGAGATCTTGCATGACCTTACAAAATAAAAGGAGTCATAATAAAAAATGGAAACTAGGTCAGATTACAAAGGAGAATATAGGCAAATAAACAGGAATGCAGGGGCAAGATTAGAAAGACAAAGGCCACAAATGAGCTCAACTAGCTTGGGAATAAAGGGAAAACAAAAGACTTTTTTATCATAATAATAAGCAAGAGGAAGACCAAGACAGGATAGCCCACTGCACAGTGAGGAGGAGAGAACAGTAACAGGAACTTGGAAATGCAGAGAGCTTATGACTTCTTTGTTTTGGTCTCACTGAGATCTGAGACGTCTACATAGTGATGCTTATGGAAGGGGTAGGTTTAGAAGATAAAAAAAAAAGAGCAGTAAAATAATTAGAAAGTTAGATGCCTGCAAGTCACAGGGCCTGATGAGATGCATCCAGAACTCAGGAGTTAATAGAGGAGTATCTGAGCCTCTGCTATTATCTTTGAAAGTCATGGAAGACGGGAGAGATTCCAGAAGACTGGAAAAGGGCAAATAAGTGCGCATCTATAAAAAGGGAAAATAAAACAACCCAGGAAACTACAGACCAGTTAGTTTAACTTGCGGCCAGGGAAGATAATGGAGCACATTAAAGAAATCATCCGCAACACTTGGAAGGGTGTAGGGTGATAGGATAGCCAGCATGGATTTGAAAGACAAATCATATCAAACCATCGATCGCTTCTTTGATAGGACAGTCTTGTGGATAAGGGAGAAGCCGGTGGATGTGTATACCTAGACTTTAGTAAGGCATTTGATACGGTCTCGATGATATCCTTATCGATAAACTAGGCTACAATTTAGATGGGCTACTATAGGTGAGCACTAATGGCTGGATAAATACTCAGAGAGTAGTTATTAATGGCTCCCAATTCCAGCTGGAAAGGTATAACAAGTGGGTTTCGGCAGGGTCTGTTTTGGGACGCTCTGTTCAATATCTTCATCATGATTTAGATGTTGCAGAGAAAGTACGCTTATTAAGTTTGGCGGACGATATCAAACTGGGATGGGATTGCAATGCTTTGGAGGACAGGGTCAAAATTCAAAATGAGCTAGCAAGATTGGAGAATGTCTGAGAACGATGAAGTTCAATAAGACAAATGCAAAGTGCTCCACTAGAAGGAACAATTAGTTCACACATACAGAAGGGGAAAGAGACTGGTCTAGGAAAAGTAGGCAGAAAGAGACTAGGGTCTCAGGGCACAAGCTAAATTACAGGGTATCTGTTGCAAAAAAGCAAACGTGATTCTGGGACGCTTAACAGGTGTGTTGTAAACAAGACAGAGAAGTCATTCTTCACTCTACTCTCTGCTGGTTAGGCTCATCGCTGGAGTATGTAACCAGTTCTGGGCACCGCATTTCAAGAATGATGTGGAGAAATGAAGGGTCCAGAGAGCCAACAAGATGATAAAGGTCTTGAGAACATGACGTATGAAGGAAGGGCTGAAAGAAACTGGTTTTATTTTAGTTTGGACAAAGAGAGACTGAGAGGGGACATGATAGCAGTTTTCAGTATCTAAAAGGTTCAATCCGAAGAGGGGAGAAAATGTCACCTTAGCTCTACTGACTGAACAAGAAGATGGCTTAAACTGCAGCAAGGAGAATTTAGGTTGGACATTAGGAAAAAGTTCCTAACTGTCAGGGTA
>NC_133770.1:26836916-26924890 GCF_003597395.2 Chelonoidis abingdonii | reverse complement strand
AGATATTTAAGAGTTGGTTAGATAAATGTCTATCAGGGATGGTCTAGACAGTATTTGGTCCTGCCATGAGGGCAGGGGACTGGACTCGATGACCTCTTGAGGTCCCTTCCAGTCCTAGAGTCTATGAATCTATGAATTCACAAGAGATCATGCAGTCTCAGATTCGCAGACGAGCTCCAGCATGGTCTGAATGGGAGGTACTGGATCTCATTGCATGTTGGGGAGATGAGTCTATTATGGCAGAACTATGTTCCAAAAAAAGGAATGCAAATACATACATTAAAGTCCCCAGGACCATGACGGAAAGAGGCTACTCCAGGGACACAGAACAGTGTCGTACAAAAATCAAGGAGCTCAGGCAAGCATACCAAAAAGCCAGGGAGACAAATAGGCACTCTGGGTCCCAGCCCCATACATTCTGCTTCTACCATGAGCTCCATGCAATTATGGGGGGTGACACCACTACTACCCCACCACTGTCCGTGGACTTCTGCAAGGGGGAGTTGCATGGAGCGAGGAGGAAGAGTCATTGGAGGATGAAGAGGAGGATGAGGACGACAGTAGACAGGCGGCAAGTGGGGAATCTGTTTCCCCCCTAGCCAAGAACTATGCTTAATGCTGGAGCCAATAGTCTCCCCCCCAGTCCCAATGCGGGTCCCGGACAATGACCCTGGAGACGGTACTTCTGGTGAGTGAGAGCCTGATCGGAGCCATGCAGTCAAGGGCAGGGAGGGGGGGAAATGAGCGGTGCTGGGCTGTTTGTGCATAGTTTAAAGGGCTCATCCCTGCTCAGAGCCTCATTGGAGCCATGTGGTGGGTGTGGGGGTGGGGGTTGTGCGTTGTGTGAAGTGATCATCCCAAACAGCCTGCAGGCTGTCCTTTATGGCAAACTCACCAGGCTCTGCTTGCTATGGGAAAGGGCTCCCAGCAGTTTGAAAACATTGAAATGAAGGTAGAAGAAGCAGAACCCCGCGCGCACCTAGGCTGCCTGCAAGCTGAATTCTGTTGTCTGGCTGTGTGTGATGGCTTACTCATACCAAAGTGTCCCCTTTGTTCTCTGAAATGTATATTTTAAAATAGTACTGTCTCTTTTTCTCCTCCCACAGGTGAAAATGTTTCAACTCAGCCCCTATCTACTCCATCCCAGAGGCTGGTCCAGATTAGAAGGTGGAAAAAACGAACTCGGAAAGACATGTTCACCAAGCTCATGCAGTCCTCCCGCACTGATAGGGCCCAGCTGAATGCATGGAGGCAAACAATTGCGGAGTCTCGTAAAACATTACAGGAACACGAACAGAGGAGAGATGCATGCAGTGAGAGCAGGCAGGATGCTATGGTCAAGCTCATGGAGGAGCAAACCGACATGCTCCGCTGTATGGTGAATCTAATGCTGGAAAGGCAGCAAGACTATGGACTACTGCTGCAGCTCCTGTCTAACTGCCCTCCCTCCTCCCCAAGTTCCACAGCCTCCTCACCCAGACGCCCAAGAACAGCAAGGGGGAGGCTACTGGGACCCACACACTCAACCCCAGAGGATCGCCCAGGCAGCAGAAAGTGGGCATATGCGAACTTTTGATTTGGTTTCTCGACTTGTTCTATGAAAGTGGCCCTACGCATATGAAAGTTTCGCAGCCACTGGGAATCGTCCCAGGCATGCAACACTATGCGGTCCCACCAGTCTGTGCTTGTTTTCTAGGTCCAGAATTGGCGTTCCATGATATGAACCAGGCCCAATGCTACCATGATCTCCCAATTACCACATGCTGTGCTTCTAGGAATGTCTGTGTCCATGTCTTCATCAGTATAGTAATTGTATTGTCGTTGCTTCCTCGCCTGGTTTTGCAGGTTCTGCATATAGTGCTGGATAATGTGCGAGATATTTACAATGGTCGAAACTGCAGCAGAGATCCGAGTGGGCTCTATGCTTGCCGCGCTATGGTGCCTGCATGGGTAATCATGGAAAAAGGGCGCAAAAGGAAGTGTTCAGTTCAAAATGGCCGATAAAAGGCGGTAAATGGTTGTCTTCTGTAGCTTTCACAGAGTCAGAAAGCTCGTTAGAGCTGCAAGAGCAGGAGAGCAGAGTTTGCGGTGGGACCATGAGCAGAGTTTGCAGCAGAAGCTGTGCGGCTCTGTTCATGGTGGACGAAAAAAGGCAGGGAATTGTTGCCTTCTGTAGCTTCCACGGGAGCCCAGGACAGACAATATGGAAAAAGTGGTGGAAGCGGTGTGTCTCTGTCCATGGTAGCTGAAAAAAGGCAGGAGATGGTTAAATGAAAGAGTAGATAGAAAGACAAGAAGACATGCAAGGTCGATTCATAGTACCAGGAGACAGGTGGTACACTGTGCTGCACCGTCTACTGGTAGTATGGCATCTGCCATAGCTTTCACAAGGAAGGAGCTAGTGACGGCACACACTCAGAAACACCCACAAGAATGTTTTTGCCCCATCATGCACTGGGAGCTTAACCCAGAATTCCAATAGGCGGCAGATACAGTGAGAACTGTGGGATAGCTAAGCACAGTGCACCGCTCTGACATTTGATGCTAGCCTCAGTACTGTGGACACACTCCACTGAATTCACATGCTTCAGTGGGGACTCACAACACTAATTGTAGAAAATCGCTTCAGAAAATTAGAGTAAAATAAGTTCAGATTAATTTTGTACTGTAGAAGTATCCTGAATCTCTCTCCGCTTTTATATTTAATTATTCATCCCACACTTTGATATGTGAATAACTAGAACTGTTTCTGCAGTAGCTTCTCTTACTTAAAACTTCTTTCTCACCTCTCCTTCTAGTCTACCAGTACCTGGTTTTTAGAAGGGCTCTGCATGCTAAGCTCCATGTGAAGTCCAGTGGGACCTCTAGATGGTTAGCAGCTCTCAAAATCAGGACCTAAGGGAAGACAGCTCCTTCAGGGGTATATTTTCTAGTCGATGCATAAAGAGGAGAAAAAAATCCTTAGTCAAATTTTCTGCTTGTGGTAAAAGCAATTGTGTTAAATATTTTTTTCCATATGAGCAAAAATGGCTCGCTTGCATGATTCTGACATAGTCCTCATCATCAACGGTATCTGAGCTCCTTCTAATCATCAGTGATTTTTTTCTTTCAATAGTTCTGAAAAATAGGGAAGAATTATCCCAGTGTAACAAAGGAGAAACTTACTTTTTCTCTGTGGCTCAGGGCTGGATTGTGTACCAAGGACACAGCCCACAATAAAGGACAGCACATTGCTGTGCTGCCCTGGGAAGGACTGTGGCTCTAAGGTGGTAATAATTTACTGCTGGCCTGTACCTGCAGTCAATAACTACCTGTCTGCCTTCACATTGGGCCATCTCAGCTCTGTGGGTCACTGGGTGTTGAGGTGGAAACTATGGCTCCATCCATTCCCTACCCACTCCCAGGAGAGACTAAGCAGACTTAGTGTAGTATTGCTTACTCCTGCAGGGCCAGATCCGAGATCCAGGCAGCTTGCTAAGAGGGGTTCTCACTCCTCCTAATCCTCCTATATGGGAGCACAGTCCAAACTACAATTTAGACGTAAGTGACTATCTTTGGAAGCAAGGGTTCTGGAAGCTTTGTAGAAGTGGGAGGGTCAAGGCCAAAGTGCCTCCTCCCTCTCTGCAGCTACCTGCTCTGATGGTGAGCCAACTGCCTTCTCTTCTGGTGCCACAGCAGCTCCTGGTGGGCAAAAGATATAATTGAATCACCTTCCTGACAGAATCTATTATTCTGCTGAGGGGTAAAAATCTGTGGGGGACGTGAATTCTGCACTTATGTTTCTTTTGTTAAAAAGCGGGAGGGGAGCATGGCCCCTTAGCCCCCCACTGGTTCCAGAGCCAGTGGTTGGAAGTTTATGTCTGAGCCAGAAAATGAACCCAGAACACCTGAGGTGCACTGCAGAGATTTAACTGCAGCACCATCTTCCTGTCCTGGTAAGGAAACCTATACATTTTATATAATTGCACTGGCCACTTCTGCAATGTTCTTAATGTTATTATCAATACTAAATTTTCTGGTAAATGACCTGAAAGGGAAACATACACAGATTTTTACTGACTGCTCACAAAGAAGTCAGACAGCTTGAAGCTATACTTCTAAAATGCCCAAATGTTTCAATGCAGGAAAAATGCTTTAGCCTTACTCAGTGAATTTATGCATGTTCAATAATTCTAGATTTTTTAAAATCAATTTCAATTGTATTGTAAGTTATTAGATAGTAAGAAATGCATTAAAGTGTAGCTGTAAGTTTAAACACTGCAATGAAAATAGCTACTATAATAAATCAGTTTGCTCCTAGCATTACGGGACTATATTGTTCCCCATCTGCTTGTTTGTTATAGCTAGTTACAGTACTTGTTCTAATGGTAAGAAAAGACTTTGGATAAGTATCCTAAAGGTTATCTCAGCTATCCGAGTCTATGAAAGCTCCCCTAATCCACTGCCCAACACAAGGTATTGCTCCTGCCCCAGTCGCAAATAATGCCTGATTTCTCAGATTTGTCCATAAAAGCCAGCTGGTTCTCTCTCCATTCTGGCTCAAGGTCCTAGCTGCTGGATAGGCAACTTTCACCACAAGTCTTGAGTCTTTGATCTTTTCTCTCCCAAGTCTTTGAGACAGAGTCTTATCTCATCTACACTCATGTAAATCAGGAGAAAACTCCACTGAAATTAGTGATGGGATGTCAAAGTGGGAACTGACATAGACAGGGCAACATGAGTGAACATGAGAGGAGAAAAGATTTGGTGGAAACATTTTTGGATAGATGAAGTAGTATCGGGTGAGAGAGGAGAGGGTGATATGGAAGTCATTGCAGGTGGTGTCCAAGATACGCACAAGGTTTTTATCAGTGGAATGAAGAGGAAAGGGTGGATTCTGGAGATGTTGTAGCACAAAGAAGCATCAAGATTTAAAGTTAGGGCAGAATGCCTGCTCTCGCAGTCTCTGGTCTGCTTGGGGCAATGCAAAAGGGAGCAGCTGTTGCTTAAAGAGTTCATGGGGAGGTTACAAGGCTTCCTCTCTGAATGGGCTGTGAGGAAAAGGAGGCAGAGCCTTGGTGGATCTGCAGACATCTGCAACCAATGATGGAGGAAGGGAGCAGGGAAAGCTGCCAAGTCAGTTTTCTTTTTCCATTAACAGAAGTGTTCCTGGTCTGAGATAGGAGAAGGAGAGAGGTAAGGGGAATACAACAGCTGTTGGGAAGAGGACAAAGCTACTAACAAGGACAGATGCTAACGTTAGAGCAACTAGCAAGATGGGGGAGTTAGTCAGGAGCAGCTGGCAAATGGGGTGAGGGCCTGCCTCCAGGAGGAGGAAGAAACCAACAAAATAGGCATGGAGACAGAAGGATGAACCAGTGGACAGCGTAGCATACCAAGGAGAGCAGTGAGGGGGAAGCAGCCAGAGGGGCATTGAAAAAAGGAAAACAAGAAGAGAAGTGGCACAACCACCAAGAGGTGAGATGATGATGAAAGGGGCCAGATGCCACAGATGTGGTGGACATTTTCTGTGAGCAGGAGGAAGGGAGGATATCTGAGTTGGCAGATTTTGAAGGCGAATTCTCTTTACAACTTTGATTTGGGGGCCATTCAAATATTGTAGTGACCCTGTTAAAATGGTACTGATGTTGTTTGCAACATACTGACTTCAGAATGAATGCACTGGTTTTAATGACATTGACAGGAAATAGTGAAACGTTATCAGCTAAGTTCAATATGCATCCATTTCAATTAAAGTGTATTACTAGAGAAATTAACAAACATTAGTCAGGTGTCCTAGGGAGCTGAGCTCACACCATCCAGAGTGGGAATTTGTCACGGCTTCTGTGCATGTTGTTGTGAGAAATATGAGACTGTTTAAACAGGCAAATTTAAAAAGAGATCTAATTAGCCTCGCACTAATTTTATATGCTTTTGAAGTCAAATATGAGTTATCCTACACAGAAGTCCAGTTTTCCACTAGCTCTTTCCACTAAAAAATGCACTTCTCTATCAAAAACAATTTTTAAATAAGCCCAAAACAAACAAGTAGCTAATTTTGGCAGAGTGATTGCAAATTTTCCAAGTGATGGAAAACCAAAATGTAAAATATTGTGACTTTTGCTGCTTGCATTTTTGCAAGCAATTAACACAGCAATGAATGTAGAGAAATTGCTTCATTTCATGCTAGTGCATGAGAAAGGGGGACTGGGATTATGGACCCCATGCCATCTTCATGTTCATTATTGCAGCAGGGAAGAGTGGCGTAAACAATTGTCTCTCATCTCAAATTAAATTTTTAGGACGTCTGGACTATGGAAGCCACCTAACCTGTCTGTCTTACTTGGATCCCATTTATTATACAGAGAACAACAACAACAAAATAACATAACAGGTTAATCACTCTGAAATGTTATCCCTTGCCAGTGTGCAAGGCCCAAAGTGCCAAAGCAATGGCAACTTATTCAGTTGACATCAGTGGACACAGGATAGAACCTTTGGGGGAGAAATATTATCGTATGGCAATTTCTCCCCAACATCCAACTTGATGTGCTCTCATGTCTGACTGGATTCTTTCCAGATCAGTCTGAAAGGTGAGCTAACGCTGCAAAGTAGCAACCACAGATGCTCCATAATTAAGTTCTTTCAGACACCAGAGCCAATCTCACTATGGAACAGTGTTAAGTAAATATTATTAAGTCAGCTAAATTCAAATTTGATGTAAACTAGTGCAACTCCACTTCCTTACACCAGGTTTCAATTTGGCTCTTAGGGTCGGATGCTCAAAAAAAGAGCTAGGTACCTAAGTCACCACCTTAGGTGCCTGTCGTAGTTTGGGCTCCACTGCAAAGCACAAAACTCCCTCCTAACACTGTAGTTGCCTAAACTCACTCAGCACTTACATTTTAAGGGTAAAAGTTCCCTGGACATCTATGTTTCTACCTCTGACCAAGTGCAGTGCTGCCTTGCTGTGGGCATATAGGTGTCTATCTCCCACCTATCTCCTCCAGAGGGATTCCCAAACCAAGGGAACACAGATCCTTGGCCATCTAAGTCATGTAAAGGACCCAACCCAGCAGGCATGCTCAGAGGCTGCATTGTGGATAAGGTATCATTCAAAACCCAGCTGCAGGAGACAGAGCCCTCATTACAACTTTTAACCCAGTGGTTACAGCAGTTGCTTGGGACATAGGAAACCGAGGTTCAATTACCCCCTCTGCCAGAGGGGGAGAGAGGATTTGAACAGGGGCCTCCCACCTCTCAGGAGAGTGGAAAAATCAACTCAGTGTTTCATTATTTAGCCATAGTGGAGCAGCTTCAGCAAGAGACTGATGCCCCCATCAGACTACCCCATAGCTCAGCCATTAAAGCACTCTCCTGAGAGGTGGAAGATCTGTGTTCCAATTCTTCCTCTGCCAGAAATGAGGAAATTGAACCCAGGTCTCCTACATCACAGGCAAATCCTCTAATTGCTGGACTAGAAGTTACATGGTGGCCACCACCACCTCTGGAGGCAGCTTCTTGCTAAAAGGGTATGAGCACAAACAGAGCTAGATATCCCCTTAGAGCTCACATTTAGATGCTTATCTCTGTGAGGAGGAAGGGCTTAGCACACATCCCTCTGGTCAGCATCTTCCATTGGTTAGCTTGGGTGGCTCCCTGAGGATTGAAATCTAAGGCACCTATGTCTCCTTATTCATTGTATAGGTCTTAGGTGCCTAACTCAGGCCTTGAGAATCAGTAATTTTTCCAGGAACCTAAAAGGTAGGTGGTATTATGATCAGCATCACAATACCTAACTTATTTTGAGTATTCAGCCTTTAGTTTTAGTTTTAACTGGGGAAAAAAACAGACCAGACTCTGTTACCCTTATGATCCAACTGTAAGCAGCTTGTTTTAGATTTGGTTAGCAAGTTATCTGGTGGTTGCAAGATTATCCTTGCAGCAGAAAACAAGTAGTGACCCTTTGAAGGTTCTAGGGGATGTCTGAAGAGGTGCTGCAGGGATCAGCACCAGTTTCATTACAGTGTTTATGGTTAGTCAATGAAGCTACACATTGTGACATATTGTAGTTCTTACATACACAACACTATCCTCTGGGAAATAGGGAAATAACACCCCAGGATGTTAGCATTCTCTAGACTGAAAAACTGATCTACGAAGCTAAGGAAAACAGCCTGCAAAATTTTTATTACCTAGCAAATTTTCTTTTACCACCGCTAGTAGATTGTTTTAGATCACTAATCTAGGAAGATTACAACAGAAATGATTGCTTAGATGATAAGCTAACACTATTGTACTTTCTTGAGAAGTGTTTTTGAGATATAAAAATGATGCTTTTTAAGAAAAGGCTTTTTATTATTTTTAAGAAGATAAAAAAAGCTGCAAAAACAGCTAAAACATTACAATATGGGAGATTATGATTTCACTCTGGTGTAAATCAAGAATCATTCAGTTAAAGTAATTGGAGTTGCACAGGTTTAGAACTGGTCTAAGATCAGATTCAGACCCTGTAAATAGAGAGTGTTTCTAAAGTTCTAAATGACTTGTTTCATAATGGCTATTCTACAGTTATGATCACAATGAAAATTAAAACTTGGTTACTCATAACAACAGTTGCAGGAGTGTCAGATGGTTGAAAAGTAAAGCCCACCAGTCTTGACATTGTCCTTTACTATTAAACTAAATAGTTGTTATGATCAGATGAGTGTTACTTTTAAAAAATGGCACCTTCTCAGCCAATCTACATGCAAGATTCTAGCCTTAGTTAAACCTATATCCTATCTGGCTGAGGGCACAGTGACTAGTGCAATTTAATAGTGCAAGAGGCTGAGTACCAGCACTCCTCTTGGCTTTGACATTTTCTCACTGTGCAGCTATTAGCCTCTCTGTGCCTCAGTTTACCTACAAGTAAAATGAAGATAATACCTATCCCAAAGAGCACTGTGATGCTTAATTAAATAACACTGTAAATGTACTTCAACATCCTTAGATTAAAAGTGCTATATAAAATGTCAGGTACCATTATTCCTCTACGTAGAATCTGCTTAGCTTACTAACTGAAGCATATTTTTTCTACTGTCAGTACTTACTGACAGTGTAGCAGTAGAAGGGAACGCTGTAATTACTTCTACCATATGCATCATCAACAAAATTGCAGGCTAGTTTCTGATCCCAGAATTGTTAGTCCTGGTGATTGTTGGTGAGGATGTATGAGGCTGAGAAGAGAACAGCTTGATTTCCAGACACTAGGTTAAGCTGCCAGTGCTGGCACTGAGAGAAGTCACACTTTGATTTATAAACTGAGTAAATTTGACCTCAGAGTCATTGCTGGTGAATTAATTTGGAACCCCAAGGTATAATTTGCTTTATGTTTGCTTTTCTGTCCAGACTCCCACTGTAAAAATTTGACATGGAAATTGCTTATGGGCACACTCTCAGAGGTGAAGGATGGTTTTGAGTTAAAGCACTAGATTGAGAATCAGGAGAACTGGGTTGAGTTTCCAGTCCTGCTGCAGAATTCCTGTGTGTGATTTTGGCCAAGCTATTTCAGGCCAGTTTTTAAAAGTACTTAGGTGTATAAAGATTAAAAAACCCCAGTAAGTGCCTATCTGTATCTTAAGGCTCTTCTATATACCTTTAAAAATCTGGCTTTCAGACTCTCTACTTCACACATTCATCTATGCTGCAGAGAACTACCTTGATTCTGATATTTGTTTTATGATTTAGCTTGTTTTTAATAAGGGATTTTCAATTGTGTTTGGACATAAAGAATCAACCCAAATCTTCTCCCATCCCTTGAGTTGAACCAAAGTTTTTTGGCGGTTCAGAAAGGTCCTAAGGTCCTAGGCTCAAGAGGTTGGGACACGTCAGATAGGCAGCAAAATTTTGGGACTGTTATCCTAACTGAAGAAGGACTTAATCCTGAACTTGGAGTCCATACAAAAAGCTTTGGCTGCATGCACCATGTCATGCCCTAGCCTTTGCTGAGTAACCTTATATTCTCACTGACGTCCTTTCTGCTGTTCTCGTGCTATGCCTCTCCCACTGCATCACGAGTGAAGTTAGATTTTAACCCTGCAATTGACAGTGTAGGAGCAGACTACTATGCCATGCAGAGCCCCAATAACTTCAGTGGGGCCCCACATGGACACAACACTTGTGTGCTGTCAGTTGAAGGACTGGGCACCAAAACCATGAAGTCTGCCAGGCAGAGACTGTGTTTTCTTTTTACTGCAGTGTTCCTGCATGTTTTTGGGTGCTGCAAAATAAACATAAATAATCATCTGTTGAGACATGTTTCTATACACTCTTTGACATTTTTCTCTGAAAGAAGATCCTTTCCATCAAAGAAGTTTATATTTTTTGATATTTTTAGTTGAAAAGTTGGAACTAAAAACAAAAATTGAAAACACTACAGAGATCCCAATCCTGCTTTCCTCAACCCCCCTTTTCTCCAGGAAAAGGGAGTAGGATTTGGCACAAACTCAAGAATTGCTGGAAAATTGCACCCTCAAGTCAAAACAAAAATGTATCTTCTGTGTCTCTCAATGAACACTAAAGCTGTGTAAACATTGGGCCAAAAAAGACTTCAGGAAATTTCTTCTTAAACTGAAAGTCTGCACACCCCTTCCTAAAGTTTAGTAAGCTGAATAATGAGCAGTCCCATCAGAGCACCATTTTTAGCCATGAATAAAATAAATAAACAAACCTGTAAACAGAGTTAAAATACTGGAAGCTCTCTAGTAAGAACATTATTCAAGCTGAGAGGATTTTTGGGGAGCAATCCTCAACAGCACCTGATCTGAACTTCTTCCTTTCAAGCCAAGGATGCTGACAAGAGGCTATTAAAAATCCAGTTACTATTATAATTTTTAGATAAGGCGTAAATAAGGATCTTGCTGCATTTTTTTGGTATTGCTGTGGATACAATGTCTAATGCTCAGCAAGTTATGATATTTGATTTGTACTCTGCATCACATACATGGTGGTGTATTATCCCAAAATCATAAATAAAGGTAAAAAATAGTTCACTGATATTCATGTTTTATTACTATGTTGAAGGCTGTTCATGGCCAAAATGTTGGCTGTTTGGCCTGTTTTCAAGGCTTTTCCCCTTGTCCTAGTAATGGCATTAAAATGTACAGTGATGTCTCTAGAGCATCCATCAATGTTTTAATGTTCAGAATACAATTTAAATGACAGTGGAGTGGGACACAGAGTTATTTTTCTGTAGCTCATGTTTTATTTTAAGGGGCATCAGTGTGCCTGAAGAAACAGTGGTTAAAGATTGTTGCCCCTTGAAAATGTTTCCATGGTGAGAAACTTATTTTAGTAAGATTTTTATTGCTCCATGATATAAGAGAAAAGCTAAGATAATTTTAAAAATCTATTGCATTCTTTTGAATTCTATTGAATTTTTAATGGTTCAAAGGGTTCTAAAATGTAGTTAGAACTTTTTCACACTTTTTAATTCTTGCACATGAGTAATGGTTTCAGAGACTGAAGCTCTCTGTTTATCTAACTTGGTGCAATCTATTTCAATTTGTGAACACTGCAGAGTTTATCCAGCAGATGCCTGGCCTCTAACCCAAACCCAAAACCTCAACATACACTTTAAAGGTCACATCTCCTAGTGGTTTAAATAGGCAAAGATTCACAGCTAAATATCTGATCCTAAAGGTTTCAGAAATTCAGGTACAAGAGGTCTATAGGCAGGCTTAGGACTTGATCCATTGCCTATTGAAGTCAATGGGCAGCCTTTTCCAGTAGGAGCTGGATTAAGCCCTTAGGAAGGGATGTGAGATGGTTTCCTAGGCAAAGAGAGATTCATGCACCAGTTTCTACCAATCACCCATGCCAAGCCTGGAGCTAGCACTAACAGAGGATAGAATGAATATGTACAATTTTGTCTGCATTTTACGTCTTGGGATTTCTCACTGCTGTAGTTGTTTTAGCTCTAAAAACACAGTACTTCCTCCCAAGGATTCTATGGTTGCATAGCACCAATATCTAAATAAGTGTATGGGTAATATTACATTCCTGGTTGCAGAGTCCCACCATAAACATTTAACTCAGTGCTAAGAATTAAATAAACTAGACTCTTATTTATATGTCCAGCATGCAAAGCATGTGGACTTTGAGCCAGCCACTACAACTAGGGCATAACTCTCTATCCTACTCCAGTAGCAAGCGGGTGGGCTGGAGAGCCTGGGAAACCATGTGGCATCAGCAGCACTGCTACACTGTATGGCCTGCTTGTGCTGAAAATGGTGAACAGGTAGCCTACTTGGGGGGATACACAGGAATGGCTCCACCTATAGCCATACAGGATCTGGGACAGAAGCAATGCAGGGCTACCACAAAACACACACACACACAGCACCAATGTACTTCAGTCTTGGAGAGCCCACCATAATGGCTGAGAAAACATTTAAGATTCTGTTCCTACTCAGTCTTTTGTCCTGTTTTACTCTAGAAATGGGATTGAACTGCAAAATTTGGATCCAAATTTTCCCTCAGCTCAAAAGGAATTGGGTTCAAGGTTTTGATTTGGATACAATTCCTAGTGATGGGCACCAGCTGCAAAGCTCTGATTTGAATTTGGATTTGATCTTCCTTCATTTGGGCCCCATCTCTAGCTAAGATTGCATCAGATTGTGCCTGTTAGCTTAAATTGTGGTGATAATTTTGTGATTGGAGATTTGTACAACAGGAAATGAAGTGTGAGCTTCAGATCCATTCACATAGGTCACAAAAAACATTTATTGGATACACTACTGTGACAGAAAAAATCAGGGAGAGGGAAAATTCAGGAATTTAGCTTTGACCATGTTAAGTTGAAGCTATTGGTTGGACATCTGGAAGGAGATTTCAGAAGGACAGCCTGAGAAAGCCGTCAAGCCAGTGATTCATAACGTATGTTGGGTACAGTATTCTTGAAGCCCACTATTTTTCAATGCCTACTCTTTAGCAGATTTCAGCTTACTGGCAAGAGTAACAGAGCACAATGTTCATCAGCATAAACCATGGTACTCTCCATTTTCATCTGCATCCGAGCTGGAGAGGAACTATAGAGAAGAACATAATCCACTTTATATTTTTAGTTGTAGAGCTTCCCTGTCACTCCACAAAGCACTGTTGTAAATCTACTTTTAAAAAAACACACCCACTAAGGAAAATATGCAAGCTTTTCAAATGCTCATTGAAGCAGTTGTGGAAGTGACTGATGTGCATTAAGAGCCTGTGAGAGGATGACTGAGCTGTTTGCATTCTTTTTAATGTAGCACTGATACTTGATTTAAATGAAAATTCCCCTAAGTATTATAACCGTACCTGTGAAATAAGGGCTTCTACTTCTCAGAATTAATTGCTTCACATATTTGCATGTGTGAAATTCTTCAGACCAGTCCTGAGTCACACACAAATTGCTAATTCTGACTTTATCCTGAAGATACAAGACAGACCAAAAAAATAATGTGTTAGCATTAATGATTTGGGTCCTAGCTATTGAATCAGAAAATTCATTTTAAGATAAAAAAAATTTGTCCTTTTTCTGCTAGATGGTACATATTTTGCTTAGGGCTGTGTTGTACAGTTTCAAACATGCTGAAATCAGCAAAAGTTTTTTAAAAAATCTAGTAATTTTACATGCATGATTAAATAAATTCACTCCCTACTAACCTGCAGACTGAAAATTAATGAACTGCATTATAATGTGTTGTAGACTTCTGAATAATTTAAAATACAATAACAGTAAAACATAAATAGGGTTTATCTAACAAGGCTGTTTCCTGGAAAATCCTAGATTAACTAAAAACTATGCTTGCAATATATGTAAATTGAGCAAACCTAGGTTATTTTTATTACATTCTCTTTTTATAACATATTACAGCATGGCTTATTTAGAATCATAGCTTGACAGTTTGCTCACAGTTGACTCATGGGGCCAAAAGAATACTAGGTCTGACTCTATTGATTTCAATGAGGTTATACCAGGGATTAATCTAACCCAGTGGTTTCTAAACTTGTCCTGCCGCTTGTGTAGGAAAGCCCCTGGCGGGCTGGGCTGGTTTGTGTACCTGCCGCGTCCGCGGGTTCGGCTGATTGCTGATCCTAGTGGCCGCGGTTCACTGCTCCAGGCCAATGGGAGCTGCTGGAAGCGGCGGCCAGTATGTCTCGGCCTGCGCCGCTTCCAGCAGCTCCCATTGGCCTGGAGCAGTGAACCGCAGCCACTGGGAGCCACAATCAGCCGAACCCGCAGACGCGGCAGGTACACAAACCAGCCCAGCTCGCCAGGGGCTTTCCCCGCACAAGCGGCAGAACAAGTTTCAGAACCACTGATCTAAACCATAAATTTCAATTATTCTCTATTTTGCTCAAAGATACATAGCGGAGCCCATATGTGACTTTATCTCTCACATACAGTTCAGTACAAATACTGTAATATTAAATACAAAGTAGCTTACTTCTTGCCCCTATCCAGTATATTTTATTCTCCACTCCCACTCCCTCTGAGTTTTCTTCTGTTTTTTTTTTTTTCCTGCGGCCTCCTTCCTGGTCTTACGGGGGGCTTCCGCATCAGATGGCGTGAGTGGGGCCTGAGACTTCCGCTTGCCCCGCCTACCCTGTACAAGGGTCCAGCCCTCTGTGGCATCACCTGCGGGCTGGTTGACAGGGGTTGGGTTGGAGGGCAGGGATAGTGGTTCGTGGACTTGGAGGGGCACTGGTGGGACAGTCAGAGAAAGGGAAGATTCCCCCTGGGGAGGCCCTCTCCCATGCCCGGCAGCACCCCTGCCGTACCCTCCTCCACAGGCCCCGCCAGAGTGCAGCCAGCAGAGGCGAGGCCGGCCCGCTTAGCTGGGCGCACTGGAGGAGGTCCCCCTGTGGCCTGAGCGGGAGCAGTGATGGATTTAGGAGGAGGAGGGGCGACCCTGGGTACCAGGCGGCCAGGGGCGCTGGCGATGATGGGGCCAGCACCATGCCAGGGCTCGGGGGTCCCGGGCGCTCCTCCAAGCCAGGCCAAGGGGCAGTCCCTCCGGACGTGCCCCATCACCCGGCAGAGGTAACACTGGGCCTCCCTCGTAGAATAGTGCACCCGGTAATGGGCCCCCTGATAGGGGACCAGGAAGGACCCCTTGAGCGCCTCTCTGCCACGCGCCGCCGGCGGCAGTTGAAGCTGCACCTGCCGGTGGAACGAGAGGACCTGATGGAGGGCGGGGTCCTTACAGCCCAAAGGGAGAGGGCTCACAACAAAGATGGGCTTCCCCAGAGTCGAGAGGGCGGGTAACAGGGCTGTATTGGGGAGGAAGGGAGGGACGGACGTCAGGACAACATGGATGCCCAGGTCCTCCAGCGGCTCCAGGGGGACGAACACTCCCCCCACTGCCAGGCCCTTCTCCACCGCCTCCGGGGCGGCGGCCTCCGAGGCAAGGAAGAAGACCACCTTGCCGTACACCCTGGAGGCCGCCACAATGGCCGTGGGCCCCACCACCCTTGCCAACACCCGCATGTAGGTCTCCACATGGGGCGAGGCGGGCACCAGGAGGCAATGGACCCTGTGCTTCCTGGTCAAGGTGGGGAAGGGGCCCCGGCTGCAGTAGATGGTAGCGGAGGCGGCTGTCGAGGGAGACGACGTAGCGGCAGGCAGGGGGGCTGCCATCACCTGGGCGTACGCCCTGGGGGGCGGGGAAGGAGCACCCGCAGAGCTGGTGGAGGGAACAGTGGGGAGGGGCGCTGCGGCCGGTGGCGGGGCCGCGGCAGAGGTGTCAGGCCCTGCCATAGAGGGCTTAGTCTTCTGAGCGGGGCCCTTTCCCTTCTTATTGCCCTGGCCCTTTCTGCTGGCTGGAGGGGCTCCCCCAGAATCGGAGGGGGCGAGGGACGTGGCAGCAGCGGAAGTCATCCCTGTGCCCGCCGCTGCCGGCGCCCCAGCGAGAGCGGTGGCAGGTGGTCTGGCAGTGGCAGTAGCGGTGGAGACTAGGGGGGTCGTCGAGGGAGCAGGCGGGCAGGGGGGACAGGGGTCGTCCCAGGGGTCCCACTAGCTGTGTCTCCCGCCATGGTGAATAGGGAGGGAGGGAAGATACCAGAGAAGGGGAGGGGAGGGGAGGGGAGGGGAAAGCAGGTCAACCGCTCCTCCCTGCTAGGCTGCAGGCAGGGGAGGAGGGTGCCAAAATGGGGGAGGGGGGCAGAGAAGGGGACTATCGAGGACTTGGGGGGGGGTCAGTTACCGACACGAGATTGAATCTGGCTTCTCTAGCTGCACCAGGGGAGAGGAGGGACACAACAGCAGTGGGGGGTGAAGTGCAAGAGGGGCAAACTCAAATGGGGGGGAAGCACAAGCGCACTAAGGGGGCATGGGTGCACGAGGGGAGGGGCCGAGCAGGGCAAAGGTGCCGTAGGGGAAGGGGAGCAACCAGGCTGGGAGTGGGGCAGAGGTATGAAGGGGCTGGCTTCAGGGCTGGGGCAGGACAAAGCAGCAAATGGAGACGGGCAGGGCAGGCAAACAAACTGAAGCTGGAGGGGGGGAGCAAAAGGCAACGAGGGGCAATGGGGTAGGCAACAAGGGAAAAAGCTAGGGGGCCGGTTGCGGAGGGGAAGGGGTCAGTTTGGAGAAGGGGGGGTGCGTGCACCCACGAGTACTTGTGCACAGTCAATATGGGTGTCTGACTGCTGCTGGAGGCCCAAATGGTGGCAACAGGGCGTGGCAGGCCAGGCAAGCAGCTGAGTCCCAGAGGCAGGGACCAAGGCAGATGGTAAGCGGTCTGTGGGGGTGGTGGAGGGGGCAGCGGTGGTGGTGGGGGTTGGGAGGGGGCACAGATGGACCAGGGGGCAGGCTCCATGCCATGTCCCCTGTGTCCCCACAAACACAGTCTACACCCCCACAACTAGAGCACAGTCAAAGAGTTACTCAGTGGCTATGGCCCCCTCCACAGTGGTCTCCAGAGTCCTCCTGTGTGCTCCCCCAGCAGCCGGTGGTCTTCTCAGTCCTCACCTTCCTCCAGGCTCCCGCAGCTCCCCAGGCAAACACTGCTCCAGCAGCAGCAGCAGCTCCTCCTCCAGCAACCCTGGTGGCCAGACAGGAAGGACTCCTCACAGGTGGTAGCAGTGGTGGTGGCGGTGGTGGGGTCCCAGCTTCTCCCCCTGGAGGTAGAGGAGTGGGGGCTGGCCAGCAAGACCCCCCTGCCCCTCACTCAGCAGCAGTGCAAACCCATGTTCACCCACTCTACCAGTGGAGCTGAACTATTCTCACTCAGTTTACATCCACATTCCCTCAGGCTAGAGCTCTGAGCTTATTTGAAGGTTTCACAAAAGAATGAAAGGACTCCTGGAGTGCTGACATTATGCACCCAACCTGAGACCAGTGTTGTCAAAATCAATTGTAATTAGTCAGGTTAGAACAGAAGCACCTTTGGATTGGTCCTTTTTGATTAACCATATTTCTATAAAATAGAGAGAAGGGTATGATCTAAACACAGGATCAGGCATTAGAAACTTCTGAGTACTAGGTCTGAGATCTCGGATTCCCTACAGCCCCAGTTCAGGAATTCATTTAACTATTGCTTAATTCCTTTGGATTTGTGCATATGGCAGAAAGGTGTGGTTTTTTTTCCAATCAAGTGAGCTAAATTACATTAACTTTAACAAACACAACAAACCTCTCTCCTCTCTTAATGATTGTTAGAGCTGTTGTGTTGTAGCCTAGGCTTCCCCCTAGGTTGGAGGTCTTCAACTATGTGAGAAATACAGGGAATTTAGAGAGACAGAGTGAGTGAGGTAATAGCTTTTATTGGACCAGGTTTTATTGGTGAAAGAGACACTTTTGAGCTACACAGAGCTCTTCTTCAGGTCTGCGGAGTGTCAGGGCTTGTCTACACTTAAAATGCTAGAATGACAGTTGTGCTGCTACAGTGCTTCAGCGTAGACACTACCTACACCGATGGGAGGGAATCTCCCATCAGCATAGTGTCCGTTCCCTAATGTGGGTTCGGTGAATTTTTTAATTGAGAGAGGAAAACTAAGACCAGACAGACTGAAAATTCAAAACACCACGTGGCCATTTATTAAAAGGGAGAAAATCACAACTTGGGCTGGGGAGGAGCACTTTTACCAACTAGCAATACTATTAGAACAAGAAACCTTTACACAACATGAAGCAAGCTATTTACATTCATTAACAAGGAACCAAATACTTCAAAAATTAACTGCTCTTTAAAAAGTAAACGAATACACCAAATTAAATGAACTGTGTGCACACTAACCAAATACTACTATTAAATACACCAATTAACTTCAATAGCAGTTATTACAATGACTCAATTCTTGTATACCATATATACACAACTTTATATCAGGTAACAGTATATGCAGTTCTACACCAAATAAGAGAGGGAAAAAAGAGAAGAGACTAGGCAAAGCACAGAAAATTAGAGAGCAAGTACCGTATTCCAGGCGCAGCTGACCAGCAGTACAGACACCAGAAGCATACCGAATCCGTAGAAGATAACGTTGAAAAAACAATAAAGGACACGTCCCGAGCCGGCTATATCCGGAGGAGACCCCTGGCTGAAGGGTTGATCAGGTCCTTCAGTCAGCACGTGGATACTCCTGCAGACCCTGGCACGAGGCATGGTTTTATTCAAAGGCTATTTTACACTTGCCAAAATCTGATTGGTCCCTAGCTTCCACGCCCCCAGGTTCCGAGCTGTTGCCCTCTACATGGATGGAATCTGCACACAGCACACTAGAAGCCGCACCCAGCACACTAGCATGGTTTTGCACACAACCCTAATCCAACCCTTTGAACTGAACTACGATTGTTCAGATTGGGGCCCTTTGCTCACGGCACGCCGGTGTTATGCACACAGCACTAACCTGATCCCTGGGTTACCAGGCAGAAGAGCAGGAGGCTGCACACAACACTAGCCTGACCCCTAGGTGACCAGGCAAAAAGAGCGGGAAACTGCACATGGCACTTTAATGTTGCACACCGCACTACGGTGCTGCACACAGTACCAGTGTGACCTTTAGATGACCGACAATTGGCCATACAGACGCCATGTTAGAATAGAGGCCTTAGGGCTGCGACACATAGGTAATGCATGTCCCTGAGAGGTGATAGCTAGGTCAACAGAAGAATTCTCGTATAAACCTTGCGCTGTCTACATGGGGATTAAGGTTGTCTTAACTACACTGATCAGGGATGTGGACTTTTTAAAACCCCTTGAGAGACATAGCTATGCTGACCTAAGGGTATGTCTACACTGAAAACTTCAGAGCTGCCCCAGCGCTCCTGGTAATCCACCTCCACGAGGGGATTAGCTCTGAGCTCTGGAAGCGTGGGTCCCATTGCTCGGAGCCTGTCTACACTAGCAATTTAAAGCATTCAGACTTGCTGTGCTGAGGGGGGTGATTTTTCATTCCCCTGAGCCAGGAAGTTAGAGCGCTATAAAATGTAAGTGTAGGCAAGCTCTAATTTTCTGATGTAGACCATACCTCACTCAAGTAAATCTAACTCTTGAGCTAACTTGATTTGAGAATCAAGACGTTTTTGCTCATGTAGACAGGACTGCAGAGGTCAATGGGACATAAGTACATGCTTAAAGTTAAAGTGTTTTCTTGAGTAGGGATGCTTTTCTGAATCATGTTTAGCTTCCCTGTGTGGCATTAGGCAAGTAATTTACTCTATCTTCATAGCTCACTATGCATTCTTAATTATAGATCTTTGTGATGTGCAATAGAATGCTTTCCCACAGTATAAACTTGAGCTCTCTCTTATATTCTGTGCAAGCCCTAGCATTTTACAGTGAAACCATTATGGACTTTATAGAGGTGATAAGGGACAGAATTAATGACTGCATACACTTTTTTAACACTAATTTATTTTGTTTTTGTCCTTCTATATTATCCTTGAATTATCCTGTATCACAAATTTAAGAAATTAAAAATTGAAAAAAAAAAAAAACTTTACTACAGATTCTCCATCGGTATGATGGAATTAATAGTGCAGTACTAATAATAGCTAGTAATAATCGGAAAGCACTGTGATAGTGTGCTTAATAAGTTCATATTTTAAAGACCTTGGAAAATTAAAAGCACAATGTCCTTCTAAATAGTGGCCCTGACTCTAGCTGCACTGTGGCCTCTGTATGTCACACCAAGGTTCAAAATGGCTATAAGCAGAGCTGTTTGGGAATTTTCCATCAATTTCTTTTTTTTAAATACAGTTTCTGGGAAATCAAAATTTTCCTTGGGAAACTGATTCAAAATATTTTGGTTGGAAAACTGAGCTGAAATTCTTCAGTTTGACATTAGTCTGCAGTTTCCTGAGCTGTCACCAGGAGGTGTATTTTGGATGTCTCAAGTCTCATTCTCCCTGTGGACTAGGCTCTGAAGCTGGACAACTTCTTTCACAATGTATCTCAATCTCCATTTTAATTGAACTGCTATGATACATCACATTAGCAGTATTTTGAGATTTGCTCATAGTCCAGTGAGATTTCTAAATGGGTACATTTCTCCTGTAAGGAAGATAATCTATTGTAAGCAGTGCCTTCCAAATATACTTATATTGTATAAAGGCACAGGTATTGTGTTAACTAAACATAATCCTGCATATGTAATTCTGGGCAGAAGAGAGATCAGATGAGGTGAGGAATTATTTCACAATTTTTGTCAGTGAGAACTTTTTGTATTACAATGAACTTACATAAAAGTTCATCTTTTCTTTAGAAAGGACAGTTTAGTGATCTACATAGAACAGAACTATGCAATTATAAAAATAATGTTTTGTATGATAAAATCATAGTTCAGCTTTGAATCTACCTAAAGAGAGACATTTTTTCAGCTAGCTTTCTCCTCCTCTGCTCAGAACTGTACCATGTGCAGTAAGAAGGAGGATGGGTCATAGTTTGATATAGTGAGAAGTGTCACATCACCATCTTGGAAAACTGCTGTTGCCTTGGAGACCAAGAGCATACTTCTCTGGGCAAAGCCATTTATCCATCTTTTAGCACATTACATGCTGTGGAACTCTAATAGCCCCACATAATTATTCTAATTTCAGATTTTATAAGTGGAATTAACTTGTTTAAAGTCTCAACACTTAAGCATCTTGGTTGTAGTCTGTAGGGATGCAAATACAACATGTACACTTATCTTTTATCCATGTCAATGATGCCAATCTTGCTTGTCTGCTTCCTCACACAACCAGCCATGACTCTCTTCATGTTATCCTTACATATACAATGCCTTTAATATTTTGGTTCACAGTGCTACTATTCTTTCCTTATCTGAGTGCCTTCTTTAAGCATCACTTCTTCCTCTGTGTTGATATGGAGTGAGTCAACAATAATTAAGATGGAGGTAAAATTGATGGCTATTAGCCAAGATGATCAGGGATGCAACCCTTATCCCCTGGGTGTCCCTAAACC
Source organism: Chelonoidis abingdonii (assembly GCF_003597395.2). Taxonomy (NCBI): domain Eukaryota; kingdom Metazoa; phylum Chordata; order Testudines; family Testudinidae; genus Chelonoidis; species Chelonoidis abingdonii. The sequence goes on along the minus strand of NC_133770.1, from coordinate 26,903,483 downwards.
TCTAACTGCTAGAAACTGTGACTGGACAACAGGGGATGGATCACTTCATAGTTGCCCTGTTCCATTCATTCCCTCTGAAGCATCTGGCACTGGCCACTGTCAGAAGTCAGCATACTGGGCTACATGGACCATTGGTCTGACCCAGTATGACCATTCTTATGCAAAGAATTTATTCAGTCAAATATATTTTGATAAGACAGTATCACCCTATTATCATTACAGAGTCATTTAAGCAAAATATTTTCATATACTTCTCTGCTCTTTTCTTTTATAAGAACAGCTATACTGGGCTGGAACAGAGCAGGGATTAGAACAAAGGCTGGAAGCAGGAGCAGAGCCAGAACCACTGCGGGGTGTGGTACGAATTGAGTAGCCACCAATCTGCTGTGGTTGCCAAGTTTCTATGTGGAGCTGCCAGGTGCTGTGACTACTCTGTCAGTTCTAAGGCAGTGCAGCTGGTCTTACTGCTTGCCTAGCAGCACAGTTAGGGGAGCACAGGCCAGCAGCTGGTTCTAGCTGGTCTGACCCCTAGCAATGCTCACTTCGTTTTGGGGTCACTTCTCGGAGGAACTTGGGCTGGGTTTCTCAGGGTAGACCTGGTGGAAGACACGCAGGAGTTATGAGATGTGGATGTGTTCTACAGGTTTCAGCGACCACTCCTTTGGGCTGTATTCCTCCCAGTCAGATATTGGAGTCTTCCCAGGACTCAGAGGGAGTCCAGAATCTGCTGAACCACATATTCTTCTTGCCTGCACAATAATCAGCAGAGGTGTCATCATAGTGCAATGTGGGAAGGGATTCAAGAATAAAGGTTTCAAGTGGGAGATGTGGAAGCCAGGGTGGGTCTCATGGGATTCTGGCCGCTGCACTCAAAAGGCTAAAGGGTTAAGTTGTTCTGTGATCACAGATGGCCCTACGTATTTGTGGTCCAGCTTTGCAGATGGATAGGTGGATCACAGGCTTTGAGTTGGCAACAGGTTTTGTCCACATATTTATTCAGAGGACACCATCATAGGACCTAATCACATCAGCCACACTATCAGAGGCTCATTCACCTGCACATCTACCAATATGATATATGTCATCATGTACCAGCAATGGCCCTCTGCTATGTACATTGGCCAAACAAGACAGTCTCTACGCAAAAGAATAAATGGATACATATCAGACGTCAAGAATTATAACATTCAAAAACCAGTCGGAGAACACTTCAATCTCCCTGGTTACTCAATTACAGACCTAAAAGTGGCAATACTATAACAAAAAAAACCCCTTCAAAAACAGACTCCAACGAGAAACTGCTGAATTGGAATTAATTTGCAAACTAGACACTATTAAATTAGGCTTGAATAAAGACTGAAAGTGGATGGGTCATTACACAAAGTAGAACTATTCTCCCTACTATTACTTACACCTTCTTGTCAATTGTTGGAAATGGGCTATCCTGATTATCACTACAGAAGTTTTTTTTCTCCTGCTGACAATAGCCCACCTTAACTGATTACACTTGTTATAGTTGGTATGGCAACACCCATTTTTTCATATTTTCTGTGTATGTGTGTATATATATATATATATATATCTTCATACTGTATTTTCCACTGCATACATCCGAAGAAGTGGGTTTTAGCCCATGCAATCTTATTCTTAAATAAATTTGTTAGTCTCTAAGGTGCCAGAAGTAGTACTCGTTCTTTTTGTTGATACAGACTAACATGGTTACCACTCTGAAACCAGCCATCCTAGTGGTAATTTAGGAAGCCTCATAGGTACTTTTCCAGGCCTTGATTGACTCTGTACCTGACTGTTGGTATGAGGGCAGTAAGTGGTTGAGGTATGAAGTTCAATGCCCAGGAGGAGCAGAAATTCCCTCCAAATGCAGGAAATGAACTGGGACCCAAGTCAAATACTGTATGTGGGCAATCCGTGAAGACAAAAGATGTCATCAAACAAATGAGCAGTTTCCTGGGTGGTGAGGAGGCCACAATGGTATAAAATACACCCTCTTCATCAGGAGGCCAATTACCTTCACAATCCAGATCGACCAATCCCTAGACAATGCCAGCACACAGACTGGTAGCTCCAGGCAGAAGTCCATTGACATGATGGCCCCAGACCGAGGTGGAGTAGGCAAGGGCTGAATTTCACATGGGAAGGGATTAGTCTGGGGTCAGAGGTCACAGGACCAGATGTAAGTTGCTACCAAAGTGCAGAGGGCCAGGCACCAGAAACTCCTCGATACCAGGGTCTGAGTCTTGAATTCACCAAAAGTGACCCACCAGAGAAGCATTGTGATAGATTCATAAGAGTTGCAGACTGGGGTGACCATGACGTACATAGATGTGCCCCTTACAATAAAGAATTCCATTATGAAGAGCAAAGGATGAGGCACTCTAGTCATTGCCATTGTCTAAGGCTTGGTGGATCTGGGTTATGAAAGGATTGTTCTGTAGCAGGGAATGCATGGAGGGTAGCAGTTCAGACAGTGGTACCCGAAATAAAATTTGATGGTTTGAGGATCGTGGATGGAGCCTCTTGGCCAGGTTCACAATATCCCACCTTCTGGGATAATTCATAGGCCTTCCCATTTCTGGTCCTGGGGCAGTAAGTCACTATGAAGTTGAACTGTGTACAGAAAAGGGACCAGCGTGCCTGTCACTGATTCAGTGGGTGTGCAGTCTTCAGTAATTACAAGTTCTTGTGGTTCGTGTAGGGTGACCAGACATCCTGATTTTATTGGGACTGTCCCGATATTTGCTTGTTTGTCCTGCGTCCCAACCAATGTTAGATATGGACACTGGACAAACAAGCAAAGGTTCCAGAGTCCTGAAGGGCTCGCGCCCTCCCCCCTCCATCCCCCACTGGATGCCTCCTCAAATCCCCGCCCTCATCCCCACCCCCTCACTGCCCCATTGGCTCCCTCACCAAATCCCCACCTCTTGCTAAGCATGCCATGCCCAGGAGATGCAGGGGAGCACAGAGCCAGGGTGAGTGTGAGTCCGACCTGGCTCCGAGCAGGCACGACTCGGGTGCGGTACCTGGAGGGAGAGTAGGGGGTGGCCCGCAGGACCAGGTGGCGGCTGTTCTCCCCACCTGGGCAGCAAGACTCGGGAGCAGCTGCTGCTGCAGCTCCCACTGGGGGGGGGGGGGAAGAAAGTGGCCAAGCACGTGGCGCTCGGCAGCTGAGGCTTTGGCCCCCAGACCCGAACACCCCGAGCCTGGGCCTGCTGCGGGGACCCAGCAGCGTGCACGCTGTGCCCAGCCCCTGGCCAGTAGCGTCTGGGCTGGCTGCCCAGCTGGTGCAATCCCGTGGCGGGGGCATCGGCAGACCAGCCCCGTTCGTTCCCTTGCGGGACCCGAGCGGGATGGGGGGGCTGGGGCCTGCTGCCTCCACTCCAGGGCTGCCCGCGGGATTGCACCAGCTGGGCAGCCAGCCCAGACGTGACTGGCCAGGGGCTGGGTGCACACTGCAGGCCCGGGCTCGGGGGGTTCGTGGGCGCCAGAGCCGCAGCTGCAGAGCTTGGCCAGCGTCCGCTTCCTCCCCCTGTGGCAGTGGGAGCTGCAGCAGCGGCTGCCTGAGTCCCGCTGCCCAGGTGGGGAGAACAGCCACCGCCTGGCCCCGCAGGCCACCCCCTACTCTCCCTCCAGGTACCGCTCCCTAGTCCTGCCTGCTCGGGGTCAGGTCAGACTCACATTCACCGCGGCCCTGCGCTCCCCTGAGTCTCCCAGGCCTCCCTCCAGAGCTTGCGGAGGGAGGAGGAATCTGAGGTGGGGGATTTTTTTTTTTTTTTTTTTTTTCCCCCCCGCCATTTTTCCCCCCTTTGCCCCTACCCCGCCCTCCCGCGTCCCGATATTTGACCTGGGTGATCTGGTCACCCTAGGTTCGTGAGAACTTGGATTGGGAATCTGGTGCCCTCCAGGAGATGCTGCAATTCCTCAAAGGCTGTTTTAATGGCCAGTAGCTCTTTATTGAGGATATCATAGCTTGCATGAGTAAAAGGTTCAAGGGTGAAGATGTCAACAAGTCTTTGGTGGGGGAAAGGGACTGACCCAGGTCAGAGCCCTTTATCAGGGGTGGGCCTTGATACTTCCCAACCCCAAAGCTGGTCTGACCTTTGCAGGGTATCCCAAGGCAAAGTATCTGCTGCCACCCTGCCCCTCACTCCCAATACAGACACAGCCCCAAAGTTCGGTGTCAGTGTTTCTCAGCCTTAGAGGCCTGGTTAACATGTATGGTTTCGAGAGTGGGAGTGGGGTGCATGGTTGAGGGATTTGAGGCCAGGGAGTCATCAGTGCTCAAGGGTCCAGGTCACATTCATGTGTTGCTTGATGAGATGGTCATAAATTCTGACACATAGGTCAATCAGGTCATCAAGATGGGGCAGTGGCTTGACCAATGCCACTTCATCTTTTATATCATTCAAACCCAGGAGTGTATCGAGAGGAGGAAGCCGCCCTGGTTTAGGAAACCTCAGAACTGACCATGATCACCATTACATTTGTCTAGGAGTGGGGCCTTTGACTTCCAGTAGGCTGGAGTCAGGATTGCCAGTGTAGCTGCCTGGGCCTTTAGGGGTCGCATTAGGTGCTTGCAGAGTGGGCATCTGTACCAGCAAGTGCTGTACAGCCTCCACCAGGGAATAATTGCCCTGAGTGGGGTCCATGCTGGCAAGGTAGGCCGTAGCCTTTGTACTGGGCAGCTCAAACTGGAGTTGATTGAGCCATGGGCCATCACTTTCCCATTAGAGTAGGGTCCAGGAACGAGCCAAGGGTCAATACTGGAGGGACAGAAGCCGAATGCTCAAGTGGGAGGGTAAGCCAGTGGCAGTGCAGAGGTTCAAAGCCACAAGTCTGAAGGGAATAGGGGCTGGATCAGGTGATAGGTAGGTAGAGCAGGAGCAAGTTTGGAAACAAGGCCAGGGCAGGATGGGAATTGGGCTAGGAGAAGGAACAAGGCAAGTGCAGCTGCAGGCATAGTACAAGTTGAGCAGCCGCTGATTTGTTGCAGGTGCAAGGCTCAAAGCAGGGCTGCTAAACCAGAAGCCAGGTAGGTGCTGTGACTACTGTCACTTCCCAGGCAGTGCAGCTGAGCTCATTGATTGTCCAGCAGCAAAGCTAGCCAGGGACCAGGCAAGCAGCTTGTCTTAGCTGGCAGCCAAGGTAACAAAAGGTAGGTGTTTTGTTCCCTCCATTTTATAGATGGGAAAATAAGCACAGAATTTTCAATAGGAGCTGGGCAGGTAACTCCCTTAAGCACTTCTGAAAATCACAGTCTAACTGACTTGATCAAGGTGACCCAGGAAGTCTGCAGCTGTGGGAAATGACCCAGATTTTCTGAGTCTCAGGTAAGTATTGTAAGCATCCTCCTTCCCCTTAATACAAGCATATCTTCTAAGCAAGTATGTTTATGCAAAAAGGATAAGGTGCAAGGAATCTTCTGTTCTCCCCTCTCCACTGCAGGAACTACACACAAGATCACCTCTGCACTGAGGAAATGCAGAATTACTGCCACTGCTGGTCCTAGCCTCTCCAGATGGGGACAGTCCTTACAGGACAATCATTTGTTTCCTTGTTTTCTTTAAAGGGCTTCTTCAGTAGTTCCAGTCCACCAACACCTTGGTAACATCCATCCATGCACAACCACAGTTTTGCTGACCAGAGATTAATTCTCTATAAAACCCAAACATCTTCTACTGTTTTCAGCAGTCTCCACTGTTCCTTCTATGCACAGTAGACTGTTAATCACCTGTTCCCTAAAGGATCACATTTTCTTCTGGTTCTCATATGTATTTATTTGGATCAGAAGAAAAGACAAAAATAGGCACCTATTGCAAGTTGAGGCATCCTTTGAAATTATTTATAAACTGAAGCAAAGGAAAGGAAAACCAGCAGCAATTCTCACCATATGCAGCACTGGCTAATTAACCTTTACATGAAAATAAATCAAGGAAAATACTCACTCGGCCTAAATATTACCACTCAGGTAAGATCCCCTGCCCTGAAAGTGAGTAGATCCAGGTTAATTCAGACCAAGTGGGGAGGAAGTTCTAAGAGCTGCCTGAACTTCCCCCCTTGGCAGCTGGTACCCCATCTCTTAGGCTTGAGTGCCTCCACTGTGTCAGTAAAGCACTGAGAGTCAGGTGCCATGACATAATGGGAATGTCTACATGGCAATAAAACACCAGTGGCCGGCCCGGGTCAGCTGACTAGGGCTTGTGGGGTTCAGGCTGTCGGGTTTTAAGAGTCCAATGTAGATGTTTGGGTTTGGGCTCTGGGCCCCTTGACCCTCCCCAGAGCCCAAAGCCTGGGCTCCAGTCCAAGCCCCAACATCTACAGTGCAATTTTATAGCCTTGCAGCTCAATTCAAGTCAGCTGACCTGGGCCAGCTGCAGGTGTTTTATTACAGTGTAGACATACCCTTAAAGCATGAGCCTGATATTTTTTTCTGCCTGCATAACCCCATTGATTTAAGTGGAGTTACTCTCATTGACACTGATGTAGCTTAGGTCAGAATCAGGGCCTAAGTATAAAAAACAACACTGTTAACCCCAGCCCCAAACTCACTAGCAGACAGTGTAAATTGCAAAATGTTGTTGTTATGGATTGCACAGTCATTAGGCAAAACAATTAATACATTTCCAGATTAGCAGCCCCATAGAGCATTTGGTTATCTCCTTCACTTAGCCACTACAAAGGCCACATTTTCCCATGCTGGAACCAGTCCATGTTGGGGATAGTATGGAGCTTTGAGATTGTCCCTGGAGGAAGAAAATGCCTCACAGAAGTGGAAAGGGAATATGGGACAGCTGCCATTTTGATCAACACATTGGCAGTTGAAAATGGAGGGCCTCTGGAGCTAAGAGCATGAATTACTACAGATAAAGCTAGCTAGAATTCTTTAGCTGGCACTATAACAGACTTGCATCCTCCATGATGTATTGAAAACTGTGCTAAAATTGTGACCCATCACTTTAAATTCTCAGGGGGTTTTCCGGTACAGCTTGCAGACAGGGATGTCTGCAAGAGTGCACTGACATCTGTCAGCTCACAGGCAGCCTAATGTAATAGATGAGTTGTGCCTCTGTTCTAGAGAGCAGCCTGCTTTCTCTCTGTGTGTGTTATTGTTCTGCATTCATAAGGGAAAAAGTAGTGTTACATTTCAGCCTTCCACCAAGGATACATATGTTTTTAATCTAACTTTTTTATGTATGTGCTGTGAACATAATACTCCTGAACAGGCACAGAAGGGGATGCAGAACACACTGACCAGTGGGTTACACATGCATAAAAGAACACTCTCTCCTTTTTACCTGCTGAAGGGGGCACAGGGCTATGATATTTCCTAGGCTACTAAAAAAAAGTAGTGCATGTGCTTGGAGAAACACAATGGTAAGGAGGGTGGAAGTGCTCCCTACCTCTTACACCACTGCACAGATTTCTAAGGGACAGCAGAGCAGTGCTGAGTTAAAAGATTAACATGCAGTTGGCATCCTTGGCTTGTAGGAAGACTATTGCTGCATAATTAAAGGTCACATTTTCAAAAGAGCTCTGGTCCCAGCTAAATGCAGTAGGCAGATTTTTAAATGTTCTTAGTATTCAGCAGGTGCCCTTAAAAACAGAAGTAACTGATGGACACTGAGCACATCTGAAAATCTGGATATTTCATTAGATAACAAATTGAAAACAAGTCCTATAAAAATAAATGAACAGTGATCTTTCTCTCTCTTCTGGAGTGAAAAAAATAGAATTTTTTTTTCTGTGGCTTAAAAAAAAAAGCTACAATTTTCCAAAGCTCGCAATCAAGGGGAATTGGAACTCTGTAGTCTCAGTACTCCAGACACTTTTTTCCAAATGATAATTGTTAATTATCATCAGCTGTTATAATTTCATTCAATACGGTGCTTTGACTAGCTAGTTAACATCTGAGAGATTGCACACAGTTCATTCTCAGTTCACTTCTTAGCAGTTCAAAACAAATCTTATAAATCTGGGGATATTCATGTCCAAAGAAGCTGGTGGAAACTGAAATCTTTTGATTTTAGGCAAGATATTTCTTAATGGGTTTTTTTTTCGTCTCTCATTCTTTCTGATAACAGAAGAGAAAAGCTGTCGTAGCTTCCTACTCAGATTTGAACCTTAGCGTTCATAAACTGAGAAGCTAGCATGAACCCTCTAAGCTTAATTACCAGCTTAGATCTGATATCACTGCCACCAGCCAAGGATTCCCAGGCTTGGCTCCCTCTCTGGTTATCATGGGGAGGCCCAAGACTCAGAAAGCCCTGAGTCTTACCACAAGGGAAATAACCAGCCTCCCTTTGTCTTCTCTTACTTCCTCCAGGCTTCCCCTGGAGAATACAGCTCAAGTCTTGAACACAAGTACAGAGAGATTAGAGTATCTCTCCCCTCCCTCCTCTCTTCCCCTGAGGGTGTTCAGTCCACCCTCGCCGTAGACTCATGAATCTAACACAAAGAGAATTTCCCTTCCCTTCGTTCCTTAGCCTACCCAGAGAAAACTCAAACAGGTCATAAAAGAAGCTTTATATAAAAAGAAAGAAACATATAACATAGTCTTTCGTATCAGGTTGACAATAACAGGGTCAATTGCTTAAAAGAAAAAAGATAAAGCAACCTTATTCAAAAAAAAGAAATACAATTTAAACATTCCAGCAACTACACACATGTAAATACAAAAAAACAATAAAAGCCTATTGTCTTATACCTGTACTTACAACTGGGAAACAGAAGATTAGAAGCTTGAAGATAGAAAGATCCCTCTCGTAACCGAGAGACAGACAAAAGACATAGACCCAAACATTCCCTCCCTGAGCTTTTAAAAATCCTGTTTCCTGATTGGTCCTCTGGTCAGGTGTTTGGTTCCCTTTGTTAACCCTTTACAGGTGAAAGAAACATTAACCCTTAGCTATCTGTTTATGACAAAAGCTGCAGAGGCAGACTGGTCTAGTGGATAGGTGCATGGACTGGGAATCAGGAGACATAAATTCTATTTCTTGTTCTGCTACTGACCTGTAGCATGACCTTTGGCAAATCACTTCAGCCTTCTGCTTCTGTCTCCCTGCTCACCCTGACTATCTTGTCTATTGAGACAAGCCCTACCTCAGGCAGTTTATCATCTCTTAGTCTACATATGGTGCTGAACAAAGTGTGGCTCTGGTCTTAGTTGGGGCTTTAGGTCCTATGATAAAACAAATACATAGTAAGTAGAAATGGGATCTGTGCTATAAAGTTGTATCTGGATTTTGAACCACCAAGAGATAGAGGATGTTCCTATAGCATCTAGTGTTTTAATAATAAAATAATTAATGATTACCACTCACCCAGCACTTTACAACAGTGGGCAACTATTTTCAGCCTCATTTTAGAGATGGGGAAACAGAGGCCCAGAGAAGACTTGCCCTTCTTGGTTTGGTCCATTACAGAGAAAAGTTAGGTGTGGAGTTCAGTTCCCTGTTGTGAAACCCTTCATACTAAAAGGCATTTTTTCCAGGGAACAGAGGATGGTTGGTTCTAGGATTATAACTCAGATTCTTAGGCCCTGATCTTGCACCATTAAAGTCGATCAATGCTTTGCCTTTGTTAACAATGAATGTAGGTTCCAACCTATATATAGCGAAAGGCCACTAGGTCATCACTGAAGAGCTAGGGTCTGGAGTCCTCACATAGACAAAAAATTCCCACTGGCTTCAATTGAAATTACTGGTGCATAAGATGTTCAGGAGGAAACCTGTCCTTCCTTTGAACTTGATCTTAATGGTGAAGTAGCTTAGACTCAAGAAGTATGTTTTATTTAAGATTAGAAACAATTAGGAACATTTATTAATTATGATGTATACATTCATTATAATGTATTTTTGTTGCCAAGAAGGCTAATAGCATTTTGAGCTGTATAAGTGGGGGCATTGCCAGCAGATAGAGGGACGTGATCATTGCCCTTTATTCAGCATTAGTGAGGCCTATTCTGAAGTACTGTGTCCAGTTTTAGGCCCCACACTACAAGGAGGATGTGGAAAAATTGGAAAGAGTCCAGCAGAGGGCAACAAAAATGATTAGGGGGCTGGATCACATGACTTATGAGGAGAGGCTGAGGGAACTGGGATTATTTAGTCTGCAGAAAAGAAGAATGAGGGGAAATATGATAGCTGCTTTCAACTACCTGAAAGAGGGTCCCAAAGAGGATGGATCTAGACTGTTCTCAGTGATACCCAGATGACAGAACAAGGAGTAATGGTCTCAAGTTGCAGTGGGAAGTTTAGGTTGGATATTAGGGAAAACTTTTTCCGTAGGAGTGTGGTGAAGCACTGGAATGGGTTACCTAAAGAGGTGGTGGACTCTCCTTCCTTACAGGTTTTTAAGGCCTGGCTTGGCAAACCCTGTCTGGGATGATTTAGTTGGGGATTGGTCCTGCTTTGAGCAGGGGGTTGGACTAGATGACCTCCTGAGATCCCTTCCAACCCTGATATTCTATGATTCTATGAATTTCTGAGGAAACTTAGAGGCACAGTGAGTGCCCTTGAAAGAGTCAACTGGTTCTAACAGGAAGATTTCAGCATTGGCCAGGATGAGGTCAAGCTGATAGAGGGACAACCAGGAAGATGTTATACAGAAAACGTGGATGTGGGTAGGAAGACAAGTTAGGAACAGTGAGGTTGGTTTGCAGCTTATTAGCATAAAAGATAGTAGCTGAAAGTATGTGAATTAATGAGATCACTCATAAAGGGTATCAGGTGAGAAAAGGGCTTTCATTAAAATGCATACAATGAACAGTGCCATCGTGCATAAACATGTAGACACATAAATGTATGGGTCATATAGGGTTTGATCCTGCAAAATGTTCAGCTCTTTGCCCCAACCCAGCAAAACATTTCACTGTGGGCTTAACTTTAAGCCTGTGCATAGTCCCACAAAGTCTGTATTGGCAGGAACAGTACTTCAATGGGACTGCCCTTCTGCTTACAGCTGAGTGCTTTGCTGGGTCATGGATGGAAGCACTGGAGAGGACTGAGCCCTAACTGTATGTGTTGTGAGAATAGAAAAGTCTCCCCCCAACCCGGGGAAAGGAATGCCTAGACCAGCTAGTAAGTAATTCACCTCACCACCAGCTTTGAAGAGTTAGATGCTCTTCAACAATTTGTGAGAAAAGAAATACTATTTATGGTACTGAACGGTATGGGTAACACAGAACATCTATCCAACAACTTACTGTTGGAGACAGAGGTACCTTGAGTAAATATTCACGGACATGTGCAGACAACAAACCTTTATCTTGTTCTTCTTGTTCTTGCACTGCAGTAATGCCTTTTTTCGTTATCCCCTTTGCCTTTCCCATTTACCTTCACAGAACAGCACTTAGCAAGATATTTTATAGTCTCTATCTCACAGCCAGTGTTCTTTGTTTTGTTTTTTTAATTCACTTGATAATTAATCAATCTCTCCAATTTCTGGCAATTAGTGTGTTAATTTGGGACTAATCTCAGCCAATTTGAGCACCCAAAGTTATACAGTTAGGTGTCTCACTCTGATTTGTATAAGCATTTCTGAGTTTCAGGATAGGCACCTTAAGATGCTATTCTTGATAATTGGACCTTAACTGGTATCAGACATAGAAGAAACTTGTCATGTACATGTTCTGCCACTACGGAACAGGGCCGCCCAGAAGATTCAGGGGACCTGGGGTCTTCGGCGGCGGGGGCCCCCACTTCAGCGGTAATTTGGCAGCAGGGGGGTACTTCTGCTCCAGGATCCGCCGCCGAAGTGCCCTGAAGACCCGTGGCGTGGGCCCCCCACCGCAGAATTACCGCTGAAGACCCGGCACTTAGGCTGCATGTCCCACTTTGGTGGTAATTCGGTGTCAGGGGGTCCTTCCTCGGGGCGGAAGGATCCCCCACTGCTGAAGACCCGGAGCGAAAGATGCTCCGGGAACCCCCGGAGCGAGTGAAGGACTCCGCTCCAGGGACCCTGAAAAACTCTCATGGGGGCCCCTGCAGGGCCCAGGGCCTGGGGCAAATTGCCCCACTCCCCCCTCTCTGCCCATCCCCCTCCCCCCCAGGTGGTCCTCCTATGGAATGGTAGTAGAACTTTGGGAGCCTCATTATCATTCACATTAAAGGCACTTTACATAGTGTACAGGGCCTAAAGGTGCATGGAAATTTGTATGCCTACTTTAGGGCCCTTTTACACAGCCAGAGTAGTATATGAATGAAAAGCTAAGCCTGATACTCTGCCTAGTTAAACCTTCCCAAGTTTCATTCATTTTAACCTACACAGGGAGTATAGGCCATGTTTGATATTTAATTGTATAAAAATTATTTCAAAAATAGTCAAATCAAGTACACATAAAGGCAGAACATCATGATTAGCTGTGCTTAGGGCAATATTTGAAAGAAACTAAGAAAAGTTGTGTGTACACATCCAGAATGAATTGGAAACAACTATCAATCTCTAGTTATAGAAACTATTATAGCTTTGCCTTACAAAAGTATTCAGCAACCTGTAGAAATCTATAGCAGGGATATCATTTTTATTAACTTGAATTTTAAAGTTTTATAGCAAGGATGTACATCTATTGCATTTGATTGGTAGAAGAATAATTTCTATAGAAGTCTATTTAGTATGTATATTGCTCTGTTAGTTTTTTCCGTTCTATTGGATTTATCCAAGTCAGGTAATTAAGAGAGGATTTTGAAAGGCACGGCTCCCTTCAGCTTTCAATGAGAGTGGAGTGCCTAACTGCCCTTTCTGCTTTTGAAAATCTCCCCCAAGAATGCTACTTTAAAGACATACAATTTTTTTCCAGGTGTTTGATTACAGGTTAACAGAACAGGAAGTGTTTCTATAGATACAAATCAAACTGATTTATTTCAATGCATGTTGCTATGAATCCAGTCATATTTCAGATGGAAATGGTGATTTCAAATATGAAAGACAAAATGTACAAGTTGGGTTTGGATTTGATATTATCCTGTATTTCCCATACCTCTCACTATAGCAAAATGCATCCAAGTAGTAGTACCAAAATGCACACAAAAAAAATCAAATCAAGCCTAGAAATGAAAAGCAACTCTCCTGTGTTGTTGGCAAGATATATGGCCAACACTTAACAATACAGAATGAAATCTGAAATATAGTTCAGATCCGAAAGGTTCTACTTCTATGAAGCATTTATTTTCTCCTAAATAAATCCTAGTTGTTAGCTCCTGTTACTATACTTTGCGTAGTACTCTATGCTTTGAAAAAAGCAAGCAAAAGGAGCACGAAGAAACACACTGGCCTTATTCACATACATGGATCCAAGAGGGTTTATTTTTAGGTCAAATGCATAAATCACATCAAGTAGTTTGTTTCCTCACACAAGGTAAGGTAACTTCCAGCTGTCAACAGGCTGCTAATAAAATATACTCTTCTCCCACTCAGGACAGGTACAGGGGCTCTATCCTCCATATTCTGTGATTTTTTTATTTTTTTGTTAGTCTCTAAGGTGCCTTAAGTACTCCTCATTCTTTTTTTTAAAAGAACGGTTCAAGCAGGAAGTCTCTCAGAAGTAAATCCTATAACAGAATCCACATAGGTGGACTTTTGTGCCTGCATCGATGCAGTAGCAAGATAAATCCCTCATGGAGGTGATAAGTAAAGGCAGGCAAATAATTGATTTTTCAGTTCTAAAAAATAAAAATGAATACATGTTTCTGAGGTGAAGAAAATGTTGCATTCAGTTTGAGTACATTAAACTGGTTTTAAATAAAGCCAAATGAAATTTAAGACATGGGGCTGGATTCACAAAACCCCAGTGAATATGGTGTCCCCCCTCTTCTCTATACCTAATAGCTTAATGCTTAGAGCACTAACCTGGAATGTGGGAAACCAGGATCTAATTCCCCCTCCGCAGCAGGGTCTTGAATGCTGCTCTCCAATATCTGTGGCAAGTGCCCTAACCGGCAGGCTATTGGGTGTTCTGGGGAGGGTCTCAGTCTCTGTTGTTGAAGCTGTTTCATTTTGTATGAAATACTTCAGTATTCACTGGGCCACAGATAATATGAAAATGAGTCTCTAGCCTGGTGGCCAGGGCACGACTCACCAGTGAGCAGGGGTGGAGAATACCTATGCATATTTCATTATTTATACAGAATGGAACAGCTTCAACAGCAGAGACTGAAAGAAACCCACACTAGAATACCCATCTCACCTGGAATGCTGGAGACCCAGGTTCAAATCCCTGTCCAAGAGCAGGGATTTGAACTGAGATCTCATCTCCCAGGTGGGTACCCCAGCCACCAAACTATTGGCCGTAAAGTGGATGTCATAAGAAAGGAGCCTCTCCCCAGTTTCCAAACACTCACTGCCACACCCAGTCTCCTTTAAGAAGGTTTAGTCTCTTAACACGGGCACATAAAGCAATAGAAAACAGTCCTTCAGCTAACCCCTTTCTCTCAGGCTTCAAGGCCACACCTCCCATAGGGTCTTTGGCACTCCTGCTCCTGGCAGCTTCATTTCTAGTCAGCTTCCCTAAGCACCTAGCCCCTTACTCTAGGAATCCACTACAGGCATTAGCTCCGCTCTGCTCCACTATAACTTCCCCAGGAATAGCCTGTCCCAATTACTGTCTGCTACCTCCTTATTTCCTTCTGACCTCCAGCAACCCTCTATACGCCCAGGTGTAGCCCAGTCCCCTTTAATTAGCTGGATTCTGTTTACCTGCTCTGACACAGGGTGCTGCTTACAGGGACCAGCTCCCCTATGACAGAGGATACTACTGCTTACCCCTCAGTTTTGTGACCCTAGTTTGACATTTCTGAAATTTTAGTTTTAACTGACTGAAACAATTCTCTGAAATCAACACAAATTTACAAAATGTTTTGGACAGGCTATATATGCATTTTTTTTTTTTTTGGTGGTGGTAATGGGGGGGAGTTTTACCTGAACAATGTCATTTAGTTCAACTGGTAAGTGCCTATAAAGAGATGAGCAAAGAGCCCTCATCTTCCATTAAAATCAGTGGACTTGGCAGGTGTTATTGCCTCACAGGAGGTGCTCAAATCCTTTCATGTTCACAGCCTTAAAGCCAGAGTTCAGCAAGATATTTGGGCCCCAATTCAGTGAAGCTCTTAAGCACATACTTAAGTCCCTCAACCTTAATGGGAATTAACCAGATGCTTAAGTGCTTTGCTTAATATGGATGGATTTAACTGTGCATCCTTGTTTTGCTGAATTGGGGACTTTAGCACATTCCTAACTTTAAGCATATGAGTGATTTCACTGAAATTATTCATTGGGATTACTCATGTGCTTATGCATCTTGCTTAATATGGCCCATAGGTTTACCAGTTGTACTAATAACATGCAGATATTGGTAGGTGCAGGGGCAAATTCTGCTCTGACTTACGCCAGTAAAAATCCAGAATAACTGCTTTGAGTTACTCATAGACTCATAGGTCAGAAGGGACCAACATGATCATCTAGTCTGACCTTCTGCACAAAGCAGGCCACAGAACCCTACCCATCCACTTCTATAACAAACCCCTAAGCTATGTCCGAGTTATTGAAGTCTTCAAATTGTGGTTTGAAGACCTCAAGCAGAGAATCCACCAGCAAGTGACCCATGCCCCACGCTGCAGGGGAAGGCGAAAAACCTCCAGAGCCTCTGCCTATCTGCCTGGGAGGAAATTTCCTTCCCGACCCCAAATATGGCGATCAGCTAAACCCTGAGCATGTGGGCAAGGCTACCCAGCCAGCACTAAGGAAAGAATTCTCTGCAGTAACTCTGATCCCATCCCATCCAACATCCCATCGCAGACCATTGAGCAGACCTATCTGCTGATAATCCAAGGACAATTGCCAAAATTAAACTATCCTATCATATCATCCCTTCCATAAACTTATCAAGCTTAGTCTTAAAGCCAGATATGTCTTTTGCCCCCACTACTCCCCTCGGAAGGCTGTTCCAGAACTTCACTCCTCTAATGGTTAGAAACCTTCGTCTAATTTCAAGTCTAAACTTCCTAATATCCAGTTTATACCCATTCGTCCTCGTGCCTACATTAGTACTAAACTTAAATAATTCCTCTCCCTCCCTAACGTTAATCCCCCTGATATATTTATATAGAGCAAGCATATCCCCCCGGAGCCTTCTTTTGGCCAGGCTAAACAAGCCAAGCTCTTTGAGTCTCCTTTCATAAGGCAGATTTTCCATTCCTCGGATCATCCTAGTAGCCCGTCTCTGAACCTGTTCCAGTTTGAATTCATCCTTCTTAAACATGGGACACCAGAACTGCACACAATATTCCAGGTGGGGTCTCACCAGCGCCGTATATAACGGCACTAACACCTCCTTCTCCTTGCTGGAAATACCTCGCCTGATGCATCCTAAAACCGCATTTGCTTTTTTAACAGCCATATCACATTGGCGGCTCATAGTCATCCTGCTATCAACCAATACCCCAAGGTCCTTCTCCTCCTCCGTCGCTTCCAACTGATGCGTCCCCAACGTATATCTAAAATTCTTATTATTAATCCCTAAGTGCATGACCTTGCACTTTTCACTATTATATTTCATCCTATTACTATTACTCCAGTGTACAAGGTGGTCCAGATCTTCCTGAATAGTATCCCGGTCCTTCTCCGTGTTAGCAATACCCCCCAGCTTTGTGTCATCCGCAAACTTTATTAACACATTCCCGCTCTTTGTGCCAAGGTCAGTAATAAATAGGTTAAATAAGATCGGTCCCAAAACCGATCCTTGAGGGACTCCACTAGTAACCTCCTTCCAGCCTGACAGTTCACCCTTCAGTACGACCCGCTGGAGTCTCCCCTTTAACCAGTTCCTTATCCACCTTACAACTTTCACATTCATCCCCATCTTTTCCAATTTAACTAACAGTTCCCCATGCGGAACCGTGTCAAACGCCTTACTGAAATCGAGGTAAATTAGATCTACCGCATTTCCTTTGTCTAAGTAATCCGTCACCTTCTCAAAGAAGGAGATCAGGTTGGTTTGGCACGATCTACCTTTAGTAAATCCATGTTGCAATTCGTCCCAATTACCATTGACCTCAATGTCCTTAACTACTTTCTCCCTTAAAATTTTTTCCAAGACCTTACACACTACAGACGTCAAGCTAACAGGCCTATAATTACCCGGATCACTTTTATTCCCTTTCTTAAAAATAGGAACTACGTTAGCAATTCTCCAGTCGTACGGCACAACCCCCGAGTTTACCGATTGCTTAAAAATTCTCGCTAACGGGCTTGCAATTTCACGCGCCAGTTCCTTTAATATCCTCGGGTGGAGATTGTCCGGTCCCTCCGATTTTGTCCCATTAAGCTGTTCAAGTTTGGCCTCTACCTCAGATGCGGTAATATCCACCTCCATATCCACATTCCCGTTTGTCATCCCTCCATCGTCCCTAAACTCCTCACTAGTCTTATTAAAGACCGAGGCAAAGTACTTATTTAGATATTGGGCCATGCCTAGGTTATCCTTAACCTCCATTCCATCCTCAGTGTATAGCGGTCCCACTTCTTCTTTCTTTGTTTTCTTCTTATTTATGTGGCTATAGAACCTTTTACTATTGGTTTTAATTCCCTTTGCAAGTTACCCTGATATAAAACAGAGAGCGAAATCTGGGCCACATTGTAATGATATATGATAGAATATGTAGTTGTTGTTTCTATAATATTTTGTTAGACCTGTTTTTATGCTCTATGTAATTAATATTCTTTTATGAAATATAACAGACGTGGAAATGAAGTGAAATCAGATGAAATGAACACCTGTGTGGGGACATTTTCTAGTATAATTTTCAGCATGACCTATAGCAATCACCCTGCCCACACAATGATATTTCTATTGGTTCCCATGTTGTTAGCAGAGGTGTAAGTGTACATAATTATATGGTAAATATTGGTTCATTGCAGATCACAATAGGCTAATATAGTGCTTTTATGATTCACAGGTCTTTTCAAAAGGTGTTTATTGCATATATTACTGAGATAGCATTGAAAATGTGGATCACCAGACTCTCTTATACTATGAATTAAGTAAGTAAATAATTTTTACTGCTCTTTAAAACGTTTAAGAGACCAACCTTTCCACAGAAAAAACAGTATAGGCAGATTTTTTTTGCAAGCCCTTATTTCTGCAGTTATACATACAGTTCCATATGTCCTATATCATGCAATAAAAAGATACCGTATGAGGGGATCATCCTATGTAATCATGTAATGGAACTCCCATTGGCTTTAAGTAAAGTTTTGCATGAAGAATGACTACTTGAGTTGTCACTAGTGATGTTCCTCCATCCTGCAAAGACTAAATCATGGTTAAAGAAATATTAGTTTTCAGTACTTATTTTCACATATTTCTTACTATGTGCTTACACACCAAGAGTTAGAATTTCAGCCTGGCATAAATTGGTTTACTTCTACTTCAACAGAGCTACAACAACTGAGGATCCGGTCCCAAGTTCCTTATTTGGATTATGCATTCTAATTTGGCATGTAGCAATTGATTTAATTAGTACTTGCATTAGTTCAATTTATTTAACAAGATTACCCTCAAAGAAAGGCAACTTTGAATATGGATAGTATAAACCCTACTGTGAATTACTAGTAAATCTGTATCAAAAAAGCTTTGAGGTTCCATTTGCAAAAATCCCCGAAAGGTTAATGCAGTGTTTAGATGTTGCTTGTAATTATTAGAACTGGGAGCACTGGCTGTTGGGAGTCTGAAAGGACAGGAAACAGGAAGGAGGGAGGGAGGAGTTGAGGAGGCAGAGTGAGAGTTACAGAGGGTGCAGCAGCAGTTTGGTAAAGAGGTTTCCACTTTAAAAATAAAGTCCTATTGAAGTTTGTTACTACCTTTCCTGGTTGATATAACAGTTAATTAACCCTATTTAATTTCTGAAGAGCCCTATTGGTTTCAACCTTATTAATGTCTAAATCAGTGGTTTTCAAACTGTGGATCGTGAATATAAGGCACTGTGTTGCAGCAGCTCTGATCAGCACCACTTACTGGGCCATTAAAATTCCCTAAGGCAGGCTAGCTTCTTTGGAATACAAAATGATTTGTGGTAGTTCTCATCTAATGTATATTTTAATCCCTGAGAGATACTCACTTCTGTGGCTGAGGTTCCAGAAATAAGCAATTCAGTAATATGGGTATGTGATTGGAGCTGGCCATAATTACATGACTGATGCTAACCATGGAATGAGAATAGCGGTTCAGTAGGTGTAGACGGTGGATGGCTCAGCGCAGCAAAATGGATTTAATTGACTTGAATGTCCATGACTCATTTGCTTCAAACTCTGGTTTAAGAGAAGTCAAAGAATGAAGTTTGAAAAAAGTTCTTCTTTAATCTCTTATTTGCAAATATTTTTTTTTCAAAGTTAAGCAGAACTTTTTTTGGTGCACCTTCCAATTTTCATGCTGCATTCATCTTCAGTGCTTATCATTACAAGACTCACTACTAAATTTCACGCTGAGGTTTGATGTTTGCATAACCACCCCATAACTTTGTGGTGGTCTTCCTCCTCCTCGTCCAAACACAGCTCTCTCCCTGTTAGGATATAGATATTCAGGCCTGTCTGCAAAGGCCTATACTTTAGGTTCTTCAGCTAAGCAGCCATAAACTGGGAAATGTATGGTCACATCCTCACAGTCCAAACTAGTCATATGTGAGGATGTGACCATACATTTCCCAGTTTATGGCTGCTTAGCTGAAGAACCAGGCCTCAGACTGTCATAGTAAGAAAAAGCCATTACATAGACAGACAGTGATTTTTGATTCTTTCATACCTCTATAACTAGCTAAGTGATAAGAATACATCTAAATTCTTAAAATATAGGCCTTTGCAGACAGGCCTGAATATCTATATCCTAACATCCCTTTCTCCTCCCTGTTTTTCTTTGCTTCTATGTTGCCTATCCTCTTCTTCCCTTGAACCTCTCTCCCAACCCTGTGACTTCTTTAACATGTAATAGTATCCCAACTCCTTCTAAATCATGCAAAACCTTGAATTCATATAGGCTAGTTCTTTTTCAAACTCAAGGAGGCCTAATGTTCGTCTCCTAAATCTGAAACTATTGACCTCAGTTTTTCTGCTAGGCGAGGGCAGTAGGAAGTTGGCAATAATATGACAATTTGATAAAATGTAAGAAAAATCTATTTCTTAAAAATGGTGGATTTTCCATGGGTGAAGAATCTGGACCTATACTGGAAATCTTTAGTAGCTCCTTTAAAGGAGTGGCACAGAGAAGCAAACAATTGAGGTTTTGTGGCACTTCATTTATATATTTGACTTAGTTCTCTAGCAGTGGTCGCGAGGATTGATTATATATCAACTAGTCATTACAGTTTTTCTTTAAAGGCACCAAATTCAAGACCTTTACAACAATCATGTTGTGCATGAATCCTCTATTACCAATGTTTTCCTTCATATGTCTATCATTCTTCTATACATATTTTTGTTGGGCTACCAGGAGACTATAACCTTGGCTACTGTTTAATACGTTTTTCCCTTGAAAAGGCTGCATCATTTCTTTCTACAACCTGCACTTAGTTCACATAATTTACTGTATATACCTGGGGAGTTATATACTTTTTCTTTAAACATTACAGTTTATCCTTTTACACTTCAAAGTTCATTTTGACAAGAGCAAAGACACAACCAATCCCCATTAGAAAACACTCTTCAAGAGCAAATTCAGGGGCAATGTCACTCTCCATATTCAGGTTTACAAGAAATTTTGACTCACCAATCTGAATATAGAGTTCTTAACACCCTTTGACCATAGAGATTCTACCATTTTCCCAAACTGACAACTAATAGTTCAAGGAGAGACATTATTGAGGTTCTACAGAAGGGGACCACTTACAAATTGGTCGTTTTATTGCTAAGCTTTTAACTGTTAACTTGCAAATCAGATTTATTTTCTCAAAGTGTTCCACTTACTATAGTTACAAGTAACATTGACAATTAGCAAAAGTGAAATGAGGTGGCAGACAGTATTTTCTCTTTTTCAGTTTTAACTATGTGCAAATGAAAAACTGTTATTTATTCAGTTAATTGCATTAGTGCACAGAGACCCTATTTGAGAATGGGATTCCGTTGTTCTAGGCACTATATTGATATATAATAAAACAGCCTATAATCCCAAGAGCTTAGGCCCAGATCTTCAGAGCTATTTAGGTTCCTACCTGTGACAGGTTCTCCCCAGGGTGCCACCTGGAACTGGGGTACCACCGAGCCCCCTAACCCACCAGTCTGGGCTTCTTCTCACACTGTATTGCTGTGACAAGCTGCAAAGCCCTCCAGCCTGCACTTTCACCACCATTCATACAAGTAGGGACACACCCAGCTGCAGTTATACACAGGGTCTCTAACCATCAGCTTCCCAGCCTAGGACCCCAGAGCAGTACCATCCTGCCCTGGTGAAATCTGGCCTGTACATGGATTTAATACCTGGTCCACCTCTCCCACAGTGTGACGAGAACAATTCACACTTGTGGTAACCAAGCAGAGATTTTCCCCAAGCACTCCAGTCAAATTTCACTGATTTAGATTAAACAAAAATAAGTTTATTAATTACAAAAGATAGATTTTAAGTGATTACACATGATAGCAAACAGATCAAAGCAGATTGCCTAGCAAATAATCAAAAAGAGCAAACTAAGCTTAATATACAAGATAGATTGGATATGAATTAGCAGGTTCTCGCTCTAAGAGATGACACAAGCAGGCCGAAGATGCTTAAAGGCAAGCTGCACTTGCTTTACAACTTAGAATCCCCAGGTGTTTCATACATAGGCTAGAAATCCCTTTAGCTTGGGTCCAGCACTGCCCCCAGTTCAGTCTTTGTTCCTCAGGTGTTTCCAGGAGTCCTCTAGTGTGGGGAGTGAAAAACCATAGATGATGTCACTCCCTGCCTTATATAGCTTTGGCATATGGTGGCAAACCTTTGTTCCAAAGCTTGATTCTGAGACCAGTCTGTGGAAAAATACTGACATCCCAAGATGGAGTCCAGCATCTTGTGGCCTGGTCACATGTCCGTGTAGAGTCATAGCAGCCATCACTCACAGGCTGTCTGTAGCGTTCTCAGGAAGGCTCACCAGGTGGGAAATAAGCTTCTCCTAAGGCCTATTGTTTTCCTTAATGGCCCAATACCCTGAATAGGCCCTTCCTAACCAGCTATCTAAACTAGAAAGCATCTTATCTAGTGAGCATTACCCAGGTGTAACTACATTTGAAATATAGATACATAGTCAATATTCATAACTTCAGATGAATAATGATATATGCATACAAATATAATAATTATATTCAGCAAATCATAAGTTTTCCAGTGACATCTTATATGACTTATCTTGTACAAAATACCATAATTATGCCCTAATCATATCATAGTTATTTCACTGTGAAGAATATGGGTGCTGTGACACACTACTTTCTACTGAAATCAAGTCAAAGGAGGGGAAGGGAAGCAGAGGTATAGAGAAGAGAAGTGATTTCCTCAGGATCACACACAGCAGCTAGAATAAAACCTACATCTCTAGTCCTAAGCAGCTGGATAGTGTTTAACCCACTGGACCACAATGTGTCTCACTCTTTTTGAGCACACTTCCCGTTTTATAGTCAATTCGTCAGTTTCTTCCTTGCTGAAAACACCTTCATAAAATATCAACAGAAATAAACACCCTTCATTTTTTTTTAATGGGTAAGTCATTTGGGACCAGATTTAAAAAAGGATGTAAGTGTCTAAACAGGCAGATACCAGACACCCAAGTCCACCAATTCCCAAAGTGCCTATGTTTCTTCTGGTCAGCATTTTCAAAGCAGTCTAAGAGTTGCTGCCAACTCAAGGCTAAGCGCTGCTCTGAGCCCTAGTCAAAGTTCTGGAATACACTGGTGGCCACTACCACATCCTCAGAATACTGGACTTTTTGGTAGATCCAGAAACAATGTGGGACCTTGCACTAACGATGCCTGCAAGATCATGCCAGCAGGGACAGAGCAGAGCTCTCTTCAGAATGGTGTCCCGAATGCTTGATACTCAACAGACCACATCCAGTTCTGCATCAGACAAAAGCAGGACTGTCTGCTTTAAGCTGGACTAATGGCCTGCCTATCTGGATGCCTCAAAGCAGGCTTTTTAAACACTGGGACCCAATTCTGTAACTGTGCCATGAGCACATCTAAGACCTGGTACCTTTCAGATCCCACACAAGTAGGGCAGGATGCATACCGCAGAGAGGGGGCAAGGTGGACAGCATAGCACCCACACAGACAGCTGAGGGCACAGGGAAATGTAGGGTGAGCATGAGGAAGAGTTTAAGCTGTTAGGGCATGGGCTACCTGAGCAGCTGACCTGGCTTCGAGGCGTAATTTCAGGAGAAGGTTTGCGGCTGAGGATCCCAAACATCATGGAGTGCCTATCTCTGAACCATCAGCCACTTATTAGGCCTTGTCTACACTACGAAGTTTTGATGGCAAAACTGCCTTTTACCGGCAAAAAAAGGGAGGTGTATACACTACAATGCTACTTTTGGCAGCAAAACTCTGCTGCTTTGCAGCAAAATACAATGAGGGGCATAAAACTTTTTGTGGCAAAGTTAAAGTGACAAAGCATCAGTGTAGACACTGCTGTTTGTTTTGTCGACAGAAATGGCTGACACCAGTATCCCACAATGCCTGCCCTGATCACTCTGCTCAGTGTTTTGATATCTGCTGCCCTGCAGGCATGCGCCCTGGCCCCCTCCCCTTTCAAAGCTCCAGGAAGTATCTGACAGCTGAGCTTGCTTCTCTGTTTGGGGAACAAAGGCAAATCATAGGAATCCTCCTGTTCTACCCTGCACTAGGAACACAGCGGTAAGCAGACTGCTGCTTTGGGGAGAGGAGTGGAGGAGTGAACAGACTGCCATGCTGCTTTGACATTCCTCAGCAGGGAGAGCTCACAGCTGCTCAGGATGCCGCTCTGAGGAGGCTGTGGGAGAACTCAGAGGGAATCACAGAACCATAGGCTGGCTGGGAGACTGCTGTGTGGAGCAGAGCCAAGGACTGATGTGGGGTTGTATCCCCCTGCGCCAACATCAGGATAGGTCGCTCATCCTACTGTCTCCCCTGCCCCAGACACACCACTCTCCTCTCTCTCTCCCCACACACGTCAGTTGAAAAGCAGCTGGCAATCTAGTAGGATGTCCATGGAACTATGTGTTTGAGAAACCTGCATCATGTGATGCTGTACCTGCCCCATAAGGAATTGCAAACCCTTCCCAAAGCACCCTGTGGCCAGTTGCATAGTGGGATAGCTACCCACAGTGCACTGCTCTGTGTCAATGCAAGAGCTGCTAGTGTGTATGCACTCTGCTGACACAAGGAGCTCGTATGGACATGCAACAGAGATTTTAATTAAAGCGGCATAACTTTTGCCAACAAAAGTTTGTAGTGTAGACATAGTCTTAGGCACCTCAACCTCTCAATTTGGCATTTCAATCTAGGCTAGCTTAGGCAGCTCTTTGCTCAGCTGATTGAATTCTTAAAATCCCTTAGGAGTTTAACTATCCCTATGTACTCTCTAAGGAGCCTCGGTGCACAGCCACCTAAGTTTCCAGTAGGCAGTGAGCCATTTACCGGTTAGATGTTGCTCATCTCAGCCATGTAACCCCTAAATTCCTTGGAAAATCTGTCTCTGAATATCTTTATCTTTGGACCTCAGTTTCCCATCTGCAAAATAAGAGACAGTGGTGTTGTTTGACTGAATCCATTAATACATACAAAGGACTTGGACCCTATGATAATTTAAATTTCTACATAAACTCATGCTGCTGGGATCTGGATCACCAATAATATGCTGTTGTCTTGTAATTCTGTGTTCTGGCCTCTGTCAGTTTGTTGCTCCCAGTTATAGTAAATCTGGGAAAGTTAATTATGAATTATATGTACAAGTTCAGAGTCAGAACCCTTTGGCTGAACTAATACAGAAAAAAAGTCCATACATTTAGTCATTACATTGCTTATAACATTCTGGTTTTTTTTTTAAACTAGATCTTGAAGACTGGCAGTCCAGAAGTATACATTTTTGCTATTCTGAATAATTAGTTGACAATAAGGAGGAAAAAAAAGTTCCCTTAATTATTTAGAGTAAATTCTATAATACCAAGGGGTGTCATCTATCAGCCTAATATGATACAAGTTAGGCCTGGACAGGATGGGGAAACGTTTTAAAAATTATTTATTGTAAAGGCTTATAACTGCACTTGAAAAGTCTGATGAGGTGAATATTGAGAAGGGGCTGCTATAGAACAGGTGACGTGATTGGTAGTGTTGTCATTTTATAGGGCATAATTTTGTAATTTGTAACTAGCTGGCTGCCCCAGAAGAGACAAGATGCACTGGGAGAAACTATAGAGCAGTAAGCAGTATTCATAGGCATCAAAAATAGAGACCAGGCTTGCAAGGAGTGCCACTAAAGTTCAAACAAGCTTTGCATTTACTTGCCTGTTTTCATCATTGGGGGTTAACCTGGTTGTATGCCTGACAATTTCCAAAGCAGCCCTCTTTGAGGTGTTTTCATTTTTTTCACTCCTTCCTTTTCCAGTCCTTTGTCAGTTATTGCCCACCCATTGCACTCTCCTTTCTGAGCGAGCTGCGGTTAATGAAATGCTGATTGGGGATTCTAGAATACACTTGCCGATGATTATGTGTTATTTTAACAGGAGAATGACAATAATTTCCTGTAATGCCACTTGTTAAGGTAATTATGCTGTAATTGCCTTATCAAGGTGTCATAGAGGAGAGAGGAGAAACTCCTAGATTTCACAGCTGCTGTCATGCTCCTGTTAAGTGTTATCTTGACAATGTATTATCAGCCATCAAGCTAAATTTCTACCAGTTGTTCTAAATCAGAAAGGATCTGTCCTGGGTGGGGCATACGACCACTGCATTTAATATTTCTCATTCTGATAATTATAGAGGATGGATTACCTTTGTTTGAACATGGAAGCCTGCAGCACATTTGCATAGCTGGGATAAATAAGTGCAGATTTATTAATCTGCATTTGGGACTTGTGTGAGGTGAGAAAGCAGGTTCTGAAAAAAAGGTAGATTTAAAAAAATGCGTTGGGTTTTGGAGTAAATATGCCTACTAATATTTGGGTATTGGTTCTGCTCTAGAGAGGGAGAGGGTGGAGTAGCACAAAAGGAGAAAGAGGTGGTCAAAATTAGAAAACTGATAAACTTGTTTTGTCTAATTTTGACTGGCTTAAATCCAAGGTAAATTCCTGCATCCAATATCAGATCATGAAAAGAATTAGCAGAGGGGGCAGGAAATGGTTTTCCATCCACATGAAAATTTTGGAGATTTAATTTTTTTTGCATACTGAATTGGGATGAAGAATTGAAATATTATTTTTGTGAACTGAAAATCCAAAACAAAATTGGATTAGATTAATCAAAATGTTTCATTTTGAGAATTATAAATCATTTTGATATGGTTCTTTGTTGTTGTTCTTTTTATATTTACTAAAAATTAAATTTCAAAACAAAATTGTTTTGAACAGAAAAAAATCAACTTTTAATTTAAAAATGTTGAAATGGAACTCTTCAGAATTTCAAAACTTTTTAAAAACAGAAATTCATCTAAACCAAACCTTTCCCATGAAAAGTTTCCGTTTTGATGAATCTGCATTTTTGATCAACTCCTACCCTTCCCCCAAAATGTTTTCTTGAAAAATTCTAAACCAGCTGTAACAATTAGTTGGGGAACTTATAGAAACCAGTAATATTCACTATAGAAACCATTACTATTCAGTGTGGATGTTGCATTTCATACATATGCACCTGATTCTCTATTTGTGTTGTCCTTTGCACCTGTGCAAACCTAAACGTGTGAGGAAACAGCTACCATTTTGATTTGCTGGCATTTGACATTCACTTTGCACAGATGAAATAACAACATACGGTGGTGCAAAGCTGTGGAGAATCAGGCCGATATGACCTGATCCTGTGAGGCATAGAGCCCCATGGTTTTCACTGATGTCAGTGAGAACTGAGAGCACCAAGTGCCTTACTGGACCTAGCTCTATGGAGTGTAGTTGTTTTTAGAAATGTTAAATAAATGTGCACGTTTGGATATCTGCAATTGTTTCAAACCATCATGAGAGATGATGCAGTATACCATGCTGATGGTAGCATTAGCAACGCACAGATAGAGATGCTAGTATGATAGCATCACCTCTTCCACCAAGACACTGCCTCAGTTAGAAAACTGAGGCTGTTTACACTACCGCAGTAAGTCGACCTAAGTTACACAACTCCAGCTACATGAATAACACAGCTGGAGTCAACGTAGCTTAGGTCAATTTACTGGAATGTCTACATTGTGCTAGGTTGACATGAGACATTCTCCCGTCGACTTACCTTACTCCTCTCGTTCCTGGTGGAGTACTAGGGTCAACCAGAGAGCGCTCTGTTGTCGATTTAGTGTATTTTTTACTAGATCCGTTAAATCGACCCTAGGTGCATCAATTGCCGGAGTGTTGATCATGCAGTAGTGTAGACATAGCCACTGAAACTAAATTCAGAGGAGAAAACGTCTTTTCCCCTATTTTGTCTCCCCACCAAACTCCTCTACCCACTCCCAATTCTATGCTTCATTCAGAACTGTGCATTTATCAGCATAACTTTTCCAGGGGAAGGATCCATGCACAGAAGCTGCTCCAATGCAGCAAGATTTCATGGTGCACACTCCAGAAAAAGAATTTCAGAGCCTCACCAACACTTCCACTATGTTGAACAGTCTGGTAACTGTAGTTAAGAGGGTGCACTTTCAGAAAGCAGTCAGGTCAAATTACTGAAAACTTTGACCCGGAATTGCCACAGTGTATGGTCTTGTTGAATCATTATTATAATATCACTTACATAACATCAAAGGTGTACTAAGCAATTAGCAGAGACAAGATCTGCCTCATGCAGTTTGTAATTTAAGCAAACAATATGCAGAAGGAGGAAACAGCAAAGCAGCAAAACAACAGTGATGTTTAGTTTTTGTTTTGCTCTTTCCATTATTTTCATTTCTTTCTATTATGGTATTTATTATCTATTTGGTTAACATCTTCTGCTGGGAAGGACTGGGGTATGTAGGTGTCATTGAAGAAGTATGTTTTAGTAATGGATAATATATTAAGAATTCATATAATATATAAGTGTAATACAGTGAAATTAGACCAGCAGAGTAAAACAACTTCTAGAAAACCTTATCTTTCTAACACAATATTTATCCAACAATTGCTGTATTACCACTACATTTTTATTACATTACAGACAACTGTCATGCTGATATAAGGAGATTCATTCGTTTACTTGTCTTGCTTTTGGAACATTTAATGTCTTTCGTGTATGTCAAAGCAGAAAGCAATAACTCTTCCAGGGTTATTTTCATCACTTTGCATTTATTTTGTTGCTTTGAAGCCTCACAAATACATTTCAAGAGTCAAAGGTTTTAAGACATGAGGGATAGTGACTGTGGTGGTTGTAAAATAGATAACTAGAATGCGGATATTTTATAACCAGAAGGATAGAAGACCATTAGGTTAGTCAGGTTTCTAGCATCAAAATACCCTCGCAAAAAACATCCCTGGGAGAGATATGCTGTCTTATAGAAGAAAAGGATTAAAAATACATAATATCCCAATGAGGACAACTAACAAATACTGACAGGGCTTAGTTTTGTTTGAAGGGAAAACATACAGTGATTCATTTCTGCAGAAACTCTTCTC
Organism: Chelonoidis abingdonii; assembly: GCF_003597395.2. Classification (NCBI taxonomy): domain Eukaryota; kingdom Metazoa; phylum Chordata; order Testudines; family Testudinidae; genus Chelonoidis; species Chelonoidis abingdonii. The sequence continues at coordinate 26,874,702 of NC_133770.1, read as the reverse complement.
TGTGTGTTGTGTCTGAACACTAATAAGATTTAACATCTCCTTGTGCAGAGCAATGTTCAGAAAAATACCTATTTTGATTTTCCTTCTGTGCCAACATATGAGATTACAGGTGCATAGTTCAAAGGTCTGACATGGTTCTGGGGGGGGAAAAGTTGCTATGCATGTTTTGTTCAGCAAAATAAATGTGATTTCTCACGTCCCCAGTTTTCGCTTACTTGTATAAGAAGTGACTGTCCACCATCATTCATCTTCTCCCAGGACTATTAGAGACAGCAATAAATATAAAATCATGATTGCAAGCTATGCACATCTGTTAACTAAACAAAACAAAAATTGAGAGGAGTGGAAAGTACCTACAACAACCCAGTGTGTTGCCTTAGGCTCAATGAGTCAGTGTGAACAGAACTGCTGCACTACCTCCCAGAGTTTATGTGTCTTTGACTTTACTCTTGCAGTGAATAAAAGACATTTAATCTCCTCCCCATTAAGATTTCACTTTTCTCCCATTGTGTAACTTTGTTTCTAAAGTTATATTCAGAAATTAAAAAATAGAGAAAATATCTGGCTAATGTCATTTAAAGGTGGAGAGCTAGAGAAGAGATTGTTGTGGAAGTCTGAAAACAGAATGTGTTATCATGGGTTATGGCTGAGATTTGCAAAAATGACTAATGATTTTGAGTGCCTCAGTGTTTAGGTGTTCAATTTAAGTGACTTTGAAGGGACCAGATTTTGAAAGGGTGGGTGCGCTGAAAATCTGGACCTTTTAAGACATCATTAGGTGGACCCAAAATCACAAGTTGCTTTTGAAAATCTTTGCCTATTACTAGAAGATGGCCTTAACAAAAACCCCAGCTTGAACCCTTTGAATTTGGGGAAGCCCAGAAGCAACTCTTTAGGTTTCCCCCTCCTCTAATATAAGGCTTGAGCATTCTTTCTGTTCATTTATTCGTCACTCCTGGAAACATGACTGAGGTTTATTTTAATGAAGTATTTGGTATACAGTGAATATACTTGCATGCAACCTTATGATAGGGAACAAACTTTATTTTGCTATAACTAACCCTGATACACCAAATAGTTAGGTTCCAGTGTCATTTTGGTGACCTCTGTATCTCTTCTTATGCCAATGAGGTTTATATTTATTAGAGTTATATTTTAGTTTTCTTATGTTAAAGATGATAGCTCCTTTTTAAAAAAATTGGTGGTGTTAACCGAAATGCTTCTTCACCAGAATCCTGCAAGATCAAGTTCCTGAAGCCTTCAAATTGGAAACAAGTGTTACTTGTTTCAAGGGAGATGATGCCTAGGTGAATGTGTCAGATATGTTGATATTTAAAATGTAGCATGTGGAGTTATGAGTTCCAAGGCAGCAAGGAAGAGTTTTTGAATGGAGCAATGTTTTCTGGGAAAATTATTCTCTGTCTGCCTAAAGGTTTTTCTTTTAGTTGGATAAATATAGGACCGCCTGCTTCCATCCACACCTACATATAGAGGGAGAGCAGAATTTGCTGTGGGTTTCCAAGGCACACCCACTCAAGCTTGTTGACTTCAGGGGGATTGCATGGGTATAAATGGGAGCAGAAGTTTACTAGGAATCTGTATTAACTTATGCCAGGTCGCCTGCTCATGCTGGGTGCACTGTGTAGGGGAGCTGAAGGCAACTGTAGTAGGAGGTAACTGGAAGCACAGCTCTGGGAGGAACCATATATTCCATGGACCAGTGGTGTTGGGCATCTGTGAGAATGCCAGTTTCTTACATGGCAGGGTAAATTTCTTCTACTCTGGAAAACTCCTATGAAACTTTGTTAGCTGAAACTCAGAGTTTCCTGTCCCTTACATGGTTATTCCCATTTAACAGAGAATGGGACTCACGTTTAGCAAGAAATGGTACCAGAAATTAAACTGAGAAGTGAACACCCTCCTAAGAAATGACATTGTCCAAGCTTCCTAAATTCCTATGTGTTCTGCTGCTTTCAGTGATTTAGTACATCCTCATATGGTGATGTTTTCCACTGAGATTAATTTAGTCTACTTTGAAGCGTTTAGAGACGTAAAACATGACTGATGTAAAACAAATGTACTCAGTATTTTAAATGTGTTAAAGCTTAAAACCAGAAAGTTAATTAGTAAAATTGAAACAAACAAACAAACCTTGAATAAGATTAGGATAGTTGAGTTTTCTGGCAAATAGAATAGTGAAATAATTAACTAATTGAGTTTATTAAATGTTGTTGATACACCCTATCTAGACCATTCCTCCAACTCAGGTCTCAACACTACAACACACACACTAGTTTTCAGAATTCAGATAAGCTGTCTCCCACCTTATCCTCTCCATCCTCAGCACATTTTCATGGGTGATGAGAGGGTGGCTGGATTTGTTGGGGAATTCCCAGGACAGGTTTCATTTCCCCTTCTGATCAATCACAGCTTAGTTTGGTGTCGGGCTGTGCTAAAGGTCATGAATCTGACTCTGAAGAGCCCTCTCACTGGACAGGAGCTGCACTCACCCATAGACTGATCTGTAGAGGAGCAAAGGGCCATTCAAGTTGTCCTGCTGTTGCAGCAAGTTTTTCTCTCCATGCTAATTATACTCTTCAGATGTCAGGGATCACAGGTCTTGAAACCTGGTCCCCAGGGCACTTAGCAGCTAGTAAATTCTAACCTAACACCCAGGACCTGTTACTAGTTGCTAGAATAGAAACTGAACCCCAACAGACAGAGGAATCCAGTCCTGGAATCTGACTGGCAGAATGCTGCGCATGCTGACTGGTTGATAGCTTCTGTATAAACCCAGTACAGGAAGAGGATGTTGTCCTTGCAACTGGGTTCTCCCTGCTATGGACGGCTTTCCCTACAATACCTACTGCTACTGCCTGCTGCTGATCTCCTGATCCTACCTGCCTCCTGACACCTCACACTCGAATTGCTCTCTGGCCTATCTCAGAGTCTGACCTCCTGGCATCTGATCCCTCCTGACTCTTGATTCAAACACTAGGTCAGACCACTCATGTCCCAGTTGTGGTGGCAGAGCAGCGTTTAAAGCCAGTGGACAATCTTTATTCTCAGGAGACTGTATTGGTGTTTAATTTTAGAATGCAAGTTGTTGTGATATTGACTAACCACTGAGTTATCTTTTCTGTTCAGATGAATCCACAACTATACTGAGGTTTTCATATATTCCACTACATTGTTTCTCAGCTTGAGGGTGGATATAGTTTTTGCTGGTGGGTACATTGATTCTGTTGTTTGGGCTGGGCTGGTAAGTAGGCATTTATGTATCTCCCAGAATCACATGATTCATGTTTTAGCTGGGACCAAAAGATTCACTTGCAGAGACTGCCTGGAGTCTGATCCATCCATGGCTCCAACTCTCTCTGAGGGATGAGAATGTGGCTCAGTTCAAGCTGGTTGTAAAGGTGGGAGTGGGCTGGAGGTACTGCTGACTGGCTAGCCTTTTTGACTTTGGGTTCTGCCAATTAGGAAAAAAGGCAGCTCACTCTTGGGATGAGGGGCTACAGCTAACCTCTGCTACAAAGACTGTTAATTTCCCTCCCTCATTTCTTTACTTTCTTATTGTTTGTTAAAATGAAGTTGCAGTCTTTGTGGCATAAGCTATCCTTGGAAGGTGAGGTGTCTTGTGGAAATTCCCTGTGCAGTATGTTGACTGGCATCACAGATTCGAACCAGAATGTGGTTCATTCTGGCTGTGCCTACTTCTATTTTTTTTTTCTCTTAGATCAGTGGGCGTAACCATGGGTGGGTCAAATTCCAAGTTAAACATGGAGCAATGGGTTCTATGGGGTCACTAACCCTCCAGGACTGTCTTAGAGTCTCAACAAGTTAAAGCCTCACTCTTCTCTCACATATGCATTTAAATCTAGGCTGCAGGAAGGTGCCTCTGCCTGTCTACAAATTCACGAATGGAACCTGCTGGCTGGAGTCAGGCAGCTTAGATACCTAAGTCACATTCTGAGGGAATGAGTGAGGTGCCTGCCTTGCTTTAGGCAAAAGGGCCAGTACAGCAGGCACTCATCTTATAATTTTTAGGTCAGTGGTTGCAGTCCTTAGCTGGAGTGGGGGAAAGCCAGGTTGAATTCCTGCCTTTTAGAGGTGTATAGGGGAGAGTAAAAGGATTTGCATTGGGGTCCCCCACCTTTCAGGTATATCTCCATTATTAAGTCTCCTATCTCCAGAAGGGACCCTGAAGGGTCATTGAGTCCAGCCCCCTTCCTTCACAAGCAGGACCAAGTACTGATTTTGCCCTAGATCCCTAAGTGGCCTCCTCAAGGATTAAGATCACAATCCTGGGTTTAGTAGGCCAATGCTCAAACCACTGAGCTATGGGATATTCAGAGGTGGGGCTCCTGCAAGCTCCTTTGTTGAAACTGTTTCACTCTGAAGAAATAATAAGCGAGTAGCTGGAGCAGGGGGACTGGACTGATGTCTCACTCCCTGGTGACCTAACAAATTGTAAAAGCAGCAAAGAATCCTGTGGCACCTTATAGACTAACAGAAGTTTTGGAGCATGAGCTTTCATGGGTGAATACCCACTTTGTCGGATGCATGTAGTGGAAATTTCCAGGGGCAGGTATATATAAGCAAGCAAGCTAGAGATAACGATATTAGTTCAATCAGGGAGGATGAGGCCCTGTTCTAGAGTTGAGGTGTGAAAACCAAGGGAGGAGAAACTGCTTTCGTAGTTGGCAAGCCATTCACAGTCTTTGTTTAATCCTGAGCTGATGGTGTCAAATTTGCAGATGAACTGAAGCTCAGCAGTTTCTCTTTGAAGTCTGGCCCTGAAGTTTTTTTGCTGCAGGATGGCCACCTTAAGATCTGCTATAGTGTGGCCAGTGAGGCTGAAGTGTTCTCCTACAGGTTTTTGTATATTGCCATTCCTAATATCTGATTTGTGTCAATTTATCCTTTTCTGTAGAGACTGTCTAGTTTGGCCGATGTACGTAGCAGAGGGGCATTGCTGGCATATATTACATTGGTGGACGTGCAGGTGAATGAACCGGTGATGGTGTGGCTGATCTGGTTAGGTCCTGTGATGGTGTCGCTGGTGTAGATATGTGGGCAGGGTTTGATAGAGGTTTGTTGCATTGGATTGCCTGAGCTAGAGTTATATGGTGCGGTATTGCAGTTACTGGTGAGAATATGCTTCAGGTTGTCTGTGGGCGAGGACTGGCCTGCCACCCAAGGCCTGTGAAAGTGTGGGATCCATTGTCCAGGATGGGTGTAGATCCCTGATGATGCGTTGGAGGGGTTTTAGCTGGGGACTGTATGTGATGGCCAGTGGAGTCCTGTTGGTTTCTTTCTTGGGTTTGTCTGCAGTGGAGGCTTCTGGGTACATGTCTGGCTTTGTTGATCTGTTTTTTATTTCCTCGTGCAGGTATTGTAGTTTTGAGAATGCTTGGTGGAGATTTTGTAGGTGTTGGTCTCTGTCTGAGGGGTTAGAGCAGTGCGGGTTATACCTCAGTGCTTGGCTGTAGACAATGGATCGTGTGGGGTGCCCGGGAGGAAGCTGGAGGCAAAGGTAGGCATAGTAGTCGGTAGGTTTTCGGTATAGGGTGGTGTTAATGTGAGCATCACTTATTTGCACCATGGTGTCTAGGAAGTGGACCTCCCATGTAGATTAGTCCAGGCTGAGGTTGATGGGGTGGAAACTGTTGAAATCGTAGTGAATTTTTCCAGAGTCTCCTTCCCGTGGGTCCAGATGATGAAGATGTCATCAATGTAGCCTAGGGTAGAGAAGGGGTGTGATGGACAAGAGCTGAGGTGCGTTGTCCAGGTCAGCCATAAAATATTGGGCATATTGTGGGGCCATGTGGGTGCCCATAGCGGTGCCACTGATCTGGAGATATATATTGTCATCAAATTTGAAATAGTTGTGTGTGAGGATAAAGGCACAGAGCTCAGCAACCAGTTGTGCTGTGGCATCATCAGGGATACTGTTTCTGACGGCTTGTATTCCATCTGTTTGTGGGATGTTTGTATAGAGAGCCTCTACATCCATGGTGGCCAGGATGGTTCCCTCTGGAAGGTCACCAATGCACTGTAGTTTCCTCAGGAAATCAGTGGTGTCACGGAGATAGCTGGGAGTGCTGGTGGCATAGGGCATATTTTTATGGCCGACCTGGAACAACGCTTCTTCAGCTCTCATCCACTCACACCCCTTCTCTACCTACGCCACATTGATAACATTTTCATCATCTAACAAGGCCAATTCAATTAAGTTGGAAGTGGCCTATTCTCAAAAGTTGATTACTTTTGTAGTGCTAATGAGGCCAATGCAATCAAAGTGGATGTCGCCTATTTCCAACAATTGACAAGAAGGTATGAGTAACAGCAGGGGGAAATTAGTTTTCGTAGTGACCCATTCACTCCCAGTCTTTATTCAGGCTTAATTTGATTTTTCATTGAAGTCTGTTCTTGAAGTTTTTTTGTTGAAGAATTGCCACTTTTAAATCTGTTATTGAGTGTCCAGGGAGATTGAAGCTCTCCTACTGGTTTTTGAATGTTACGATTGTTGATGTCTGATTTGTGTCCATTTATTCTTTTGCATAGAGACTGTTGGTTTGGTTATTGTACATGGCAGAGGGGCACTGCATGGCCACCATGTACCATGATATTAAAATATAGGTCGTGACAAGACACAAAAGGAACAAATAAACCAAGGGGAGGATATAGATAAAGTAGCAGAAAAACAAGCATACTATCAGACAGTAAGCAGAGGTTACAGCTTTCCCTGCTTAGCCATTGACAATTTTTTTTTAAAAAAATGCTCTTTTCAGAAATTCTTAAATACTTTATTCAGACTGTTCAAAAGTACCTTCTAATTGCCAGTGACACTTGACCCTAAACAAATGTTTTTTGTTGTTGCTGTTTGTTTTTTTCCATTTACAAGTAGTTGCAACATTAGTCTGAGAATGGTGCCTGGGTCATAGTAACAAATATGGAGAGACCAGTGGGCTGCATATGGAGCAGGACTCATACTTGACTTTCTGCTGGCTCAGGACTGGAAACTGTGTAGATTGTCATTTGTCATCTTTCATTTTCTTATTAACCTCATTTATATTAGCTTAGAATGACCCAAAAATCTGGAATGTGGTTACAAATACAGTGGTCAAAATGAACCCAGGGTTTCCTGAATTTGTAGGAAAGTTTTTTTTTTTCCCCAGTAGCAGAAAGTTAGAGAAGCTTTGAAAGTTCTTCTCATAATCTTTATAATCAATCTCACTTTTGAAGAAGAATAAACATAATTAAATAACTCTAAATGTTCCTGATTTCTTCCATTGGAAAATTAATAAATCCACTTCCACCCACAAAATAAAACAAACAAGTACAATAAATATTGTCAAAGAAAATCCTTTCTACTGAAGAACGGTTCTCCAGAATGTTCTGTCTTGTTAATGCATGTGGGTATTTTAAATTGCTCTGAAGAAATGAAGGGGAACTAGTTACCAAAGGAGGTGTCTCTTTTTTCACTTATAATTTTTCAGCGGCTCTATACATAATTAGTGATTGCTGATGCAACAATTATTGAGAAACAAAAGGAGCTTGATTGCTCCACTATTATACTGTGAATGAGGGGGAAATTAATTTGTCATGATTAAATTTACTAATAAATATTTAATGGAATATTCTGTCCTAACACACTTAAATGATACAGTATATAGGAGGTGTTTAATGTTATCTAGCACACATCATACATCAAGTTTTTCTTAACTGCGTGCCATTTTTTTCTTTAATTGGACTTCAGTTGTATATATGACTCAAGTCACAAGTGCTTTACTGTGAATAAACACGTCTCTCCAGATCCTAGCTCATACACTTTGATTTGTGGGTTCTGAATCTCAGAATCAGTTGGTGGTGATTTTCCACTGCATCCTGTTTGCTGTAACTTAATCAGTGAGTGAAACACAAAATGGTTCATTTACTTTTAAATGTAACTGTTTTTCTCTTTACCATGCTAATATTATCTTTCAGGATCAATGATCATTAGATAAAGGAAGAACACTTTAGAGATGCAATTGTTTAAGCCCCTCTTCAGGAGAGCACTTATGCACATGCTTAACTTTATGTGTGGGTTCGTCTCCTGTCAATGAGACTTGGGCATGCAATTAAGGCTGCTCCTGAATAGCAATGCATTCCTGAAGCAGGGCCTAATTTTGCTACAGGTTGAAAATATTTGCCTTATCTCTTAATATTTAAAGAGAAAGTATTTCCTTCTTTTCCTAGCTAGCTGTTTATTTTTGCAGAAAGAGATGTTTGATTGGAAAAAAATTTCAGACAATACTTAGAGATGGGAAATTTACGGGTTTAACAGATTACAAAAAGAGAGGTCCAGCATAGATAGGGATGGAGGATCTTTGTTCATGCACATTCATGGCACAGGAAGGATTCAGATGATTAAAATTAAAGCAACTTTACCTGGTGTTTCCAAAATGAATTTCTCTTGACTAACAGTGCATTGAAAGGGATAAATAGTCAATCGAAGCATTTTTATTATGTTCTTGCCAAGTCCATCCTGATGTTCCATCAGAGGAATAGAAAAATGTCCCAACTCCATGGCATCAAGATAAATATTTTCCTTGTTATATAAACATCTGTACCCCTCAGTTAAAGATGATTCTTCCCTCTTCCTACCTTTATGAGACATCTTGGATTAGTTTAAATAGTTGTTGCATTGGTGTGATAGAAATTCATGCCAAACTAGGGCACAGTTTGTTCTAAGAAATCATATACTTGGTGCATCATCTTGTCAGATATTTACAAACAAATAAAAAACATAAAGCTATGTACTGTCAGGAATAGTACAAGTTGGAAAATCTCAAACTGTACATGAAAATCAACATGAGAAACTAGAGTACCTTTGATTTTATAGATAATTACTGGTATGTTTATTTGAAGGAAGAGACAGTTTGGGCCTGATTCACCTCTCACTTATGCTGATGCAAATCAGGAGTCAAATTCATGTAAAATGAGGGATCCAGTGGCACCTTAAAGCACCAACCACTACATTACAAAAGCAATTTTCCCTCTCTTGGTATTGACACCTCCTCATCAATTGTTGGGAGTGGACCACATCCACCCTGACTAACTTGGCCTTGTCAACACTAGTTCTCCACTTGAACAGTAACTCCCCTCTCTTCATGAGCAGTGGCGGCTCCAGGCACCAGCGCTCCAAGAGCGCGCCTGGGGCAGCAAGCTGCGGGGGGCGGCCTGCCGGTCCCTGAAAGGGTGGCAGTAAGGCAGCCTTCGTGGCTTGCCTGCAGGAGGTCCACCGTTCCCTTGGATTCAGTGGCAATTCGGCAGCAGAGATGCCGAAGCCGTGGGACACCTGCCTGCCATGCTTGGGGTGGAAAAAAAGTTAGAGCCACCCATGTTCATGAGCCAGTATATATTTATGCCTGTATCTATAATTTTCACTCCATGCATCTGAAGAAGTGGATTTTTTATCCATGAAAACTTATGCCCAAATAAATCAGTTAGCCTTTAGGGCGCCACCAGACTCCTCATTGTTAGTCAATATCCACAAAAACACAGCTACCCCTCCGATGCTTGTAAAATCAATGAGAGAGAGAGTCAGGGCCTTTTTTAATATATATTTACATTGTCACTTTGCTTTTTAAATGGTTGTGCAGGGTTAAGTGTAACAGCCAGAACAAAGTTATTGAAATTTCCTATTGCTACGTTTTACCTGCCCGTCTTCCAAATAAATCCATACCACTTTACATCCGTTAAAGTATTTTCCAAATATACCTTGAAACCATCCTTAAATTTCACCCCAAAGACTTTTCTTAATACAGTTCAGTAATTTTAAATCTTTCCTAGAATCTCTCTTCTTAAATATTGGAATCATGTTCATAGTTTTCCAGACCCCTCATATTTCAGCAGGATCTGTTACCAGTTTTTTTTTTTTTTACCAGCAAGGATTTTAGTTAGGTGTGAATGTGTTTAATAATTTAAGAGACCTCAGAAAAGCTAAAGTTATTGGATTTATTTAGATAATTTAGTTAACTATACTCTTTGTTATGTGCTGTCTAATTAACACTGTCTGTGAGAACCAATCTTATAACTAATGATGGGTAGCTTGTGCTTTTTGTCTAGTTCTGATAATTGCTTATCATTTATAGTCAGGTTGTTTACAATTTCATTAGTTCCTTTTTTATATTGATAAAAATACATATTTTTCTGATACATTTCATAATGTTCCGAGTACATTATTTGGACCCTTGCCACCAGGTCTACCCAGGGGCAAAGCACTTTTGGGGGCCCCTTCCATAAAAAAAGTTGCAAAACTATAGAATATTATATTCTTGTGGGGGGCCCCTGCAGGGCCCGGGGCCTGGGGCAAATTGCCCCACTTGCCCCCCTGGGCAGTCCTGCTTGCCACTTACACATGCCCTTACCATTAAGGTATTATATTTGTATATATGTTTATTGCAGTTAAAACATTGCTTATTAAGTCAAAACAGCAGTATACTGTGTTAACTGTGTTAGCAAGCTGGTATTTTTCCATGCGTGCAAAGCATCACCTTACTCACAAATAAGTTAATAGCCTGTGACAATGGCACTCATCCAATTACAAGAAAAGATGCTATAAGATAGATATTCAATAACACTAATTTTTTAAAATTTACATAAGGGTCAACAAATAAAGCATTTGTTTAAAACTTTTCCTTGCCACATATTTTAAGTGCAAAACAATATTAACACAATAACAGTTTTAACTACTTGTAACACAACTAAAACCTTGAAGCAGGGGTAGGCAACCTATGGTATGCATGCCGAAGGTGGCTCGCAAGCTGATTTTCAGTGGCACTCACACTGCCCAGGTCTGGCCACCAGTCTGGGGGGCTCTGCATTTTAATTTAATTTTAAATGAAACTTCTTAAACATTTTAAAATCCATTTTTACTTTACATACAACAATAATTTAATTATATATTATAGACTTATAGAAAAAGACCTTCTAAAAATGTTAATGTATTATTGGCATGTGAAATCTTAAATTAGAGTGAATAAATGAAGATTTGGCACACCACTTCGGAAAGGTTGCTGACCCCTGCCTTAAAGGTTACCTTTATCAAGGTGTGTGAAATTAATATGTCAAAGTCCCCATTATGTATGTATTTAGATTTTTTTTTCCTTTTTCATACTATTGCCAATTTGTCTGACATAGGTATTTTTTCGATTTAATAGGTTTTTAGATTTAAAGCCAGGGGTTTGATTTGTACATTAATAGTTTGTTCTATTGGTCTGGTTCCCTATTAACTATAGACACTTTATTAAATACTGGCATAGGAGTCACAACTGTTTGTCCCATAACAGTGTGTGCTTGTGGTATAAAACAAAAATTTGGAGTAGTGACATTATTTGTATGGCTCCCATAGATATATTCTTTTCAGTTAGTAACTATGCAGTTCTGTCTGTAATAAGTTGCCCTTTCCACTGGTCACCTCAACTTGGTTCATCTCACTAGACGTGGGACTGTCGCAGCTAACTCATTTATCTCATTGAGTTGGTTTAGGCAGGCATGCCACTGTCTATGTCAAATCCCTTAGTGGAACAGCAAGCCGTGTGTGGAAACCTTCCATTACTGTATTGTTATGATAGACCAGTAACTGTGGTAGGTCCAAGCGTTGCTTGTAGATGAAGTTTTTCAGGTAGCCTGTTGAATGGACAGCTGCCCATTTTTCAAACTCTGCAGTGTCAGATTCCAGTATGAGTAAAGATGCTGCAAAGGATGTATATAGGATCCTAATGCTGTAAATGACGTAGTGGAACCTTTATTTGGCTGTGGTGTCACTGATCCCAAATTCCTAATGGTGCTAAAAGGCATTTTCTTGCAGGATTTTATACACTGATTCCTTTCTTTATAAAAATTGGAGGCACACTGTGGACAATACCATTTAAGCAGTCATTTATCCTTAATCATATCTAGGATTTCCCCTCGTTCAGTATGTCTCACAGTACTGGTTATAGAGGTTCATATGTAGCTCCCATAGTCAGAGTAAATAAATTCTTTTCCCACATGGTGAGGTTTTGCTGTTTCATCATTTGCACTACATAACTCTTAACTTACTTAAGTTTCAACAGTGCAGCAATAATGTGTGTCTCACAAATAGTGTACTTTTCTCCTGTTGGTAATCCTTCAATTCCTGTTATGGACTGTAAGATCTTATTTGCCTGTTCATGTTCAAAACAACCAAAATGTCTTTTTGTACAAGTATGTTTCACATCAGCCATGATCCGCACAGACATTTCTGAACCAAACCAACCCTGAAATACAGCCAACAATCCCATCTAACTTTTCAATTTCCAACTTCTACAAATTCCTGGTTTTGATATCATTTCTTGCCCTGCTATTGGATCTTGAGCTCATTCCTAATAGGATGCTACTACATCTATTATCAGAAAAATATACACATTGTTACATTTACTTTGTCATGTAGCCAAAATTCAGCCATATTCCAGTGAGAAAGATTTAAGACAACAGGTAGGATGCATAAATTGCATATTATTGTCCCAAGTATTGAGATGGCAGTTAAACCACTTGTTGGCTCAGTCTTTATGTCAGGACATCTTCAAGGAGCAGGGATAGTTCCAATCTTCTCTAGTGTAGTGGGTATGGGCAGGGTTCACGAGTTGGAGAATCCCTTACTACTATGGTGACAAGCCATACTCTGTATACATGTCATGGATTGTATGACCATTAACTATGGAGATTGCTAAGGTTACATTACACAGTCTTGCATCAATAATGCTAATTGCTTAAACAGGGTTCTGATAGCGGAGACTGAGTGTTCATGGTATGCGAAAAGAGTTTAGCGCATTTCCACTGGAGCACTTAGTTTTCGCAAGAGAATTAGTTATCAAATTTTTATGTAAGTTTTTTTTTTAGATTTAGTGTTTGTTACAGCAATTAAACTTTTCTTGATTATTTCATAAATTTTATTAACAATACTTTTAACGTAGCATAAAGGAAAATAAGTTTGTCTCAGTGTTTATATAAACTCATTAAAACTATTTTATTTTGTTTTAATTTTTATGACACTTGTTTATTCTTGGGAGATAAAGAGAAATCTTTTGAAGAAAACTTTTGTTTTCATCAACATTTTATAACATAAGTAGCTAAACAATATATATTGTTTTTTATATGTTTGAACATTTTGGCTAAAACATACTTACAGCTATGTTTTAGTATTTAATAAAGGTGCATACAAATTTACAAAACTTAAGAGGTTATGATTTTATTATCATTTTGCATTAATATTGAAATATTATGGGAGGCACATTCTGTGACTAGAGTGAGAGATTAACATGGCCCCCGCTTAATTACACTCCTAGTGAGTGGAGGATTTTGTGGTTAAAAAAAAAAAGCCAATTAAAGGTTCTTTTAAGACCTTGCTCTTTACTGAGGATTTAATTGAGGTTTTCCATAGATCATCTGTGTTTGAGCTGATTGCAGCCAGAAGAGTCTTTTTAATTCTTATTTAAACCCTGAATTTGAGGTCTGTTATTGAACCATGTTTTATTATGTTTATCCCGCATTCCTGGTAATACCAAACACTACTATTTTTCCAAACATGCTGTGTTTCAATGATCTCATTCGTTTTTGCTTGCCCTTATTAGTATCCACAAACAGATCATCTATGCAGGAATTGTTAATATTCTCCTTATCAAATAGAGATGTTAAGGGACTATGTAATATTTCCACCATTTCTTCTGCAGTAATAAATAATTCCCTACTTGCTGTCCTAAAAATAGCCCCAGTGTTTCTTTTATTTAAGTCCTCCAGTATGTTTATAGAATTAGTTGTCATGTCCTTAGCTACTTGGTCTTCACTTTCCTTTTGTTGCTAAAATTAGCTTTTACAGTTACTTCCATTTCTTTATACAGCCATGCTGCAGTATTTTGCTCCTTGTAATTATTTAGAATTGCTTTTCCCACTAACATTTAACTTAAAGTATCACTGATTCTCATTAGTTTTAAAATTTATATCTTTAGTTGTGTGTAAATTTACAGTCCTCTGAGCCAACTCCACTATATCTGTCATCTGTAGCTCATTTTATTTTTAACATAAACAGCTTAACATAAACTGTTTGTTTCAGCAGTGTTGTTCATTTTAAAAGCTTTAACTTACTTTTATTTGTGTCTGAAACTGATATTTTCAACTTTATTAAGACTCTGATTCAGCAAAGCATTTAAGCATATGATTAACTATAAGCCTATGCCTCATTCTATGCCTATTCAACAAAATATTTAAGCTCATATTTTGATTAATAGGGCCTACACTATGAGTACTTTATACCAAAAACCTCCTTCAAATGTCAGTTATATCTGCTTGTTTGAATTTGTCCCCTCTGGTGGCCACCAATAAGTGCAGCTATCACAACTGATCCCTCTATATTATTAGTAGTCAAATAAAATGTACAAGGACTCCTCTCTCTCTTTTTTCCCCCCCTGGTCACTTGATGATTGAATATTCAAAATGACCTGTGAGAGATTAAAAATCCTACTTAGGAGTATGGCTCCTAATCTAACAGCATTGGTTATACGTCATATAAAGGCATTTGGCTCCATGCCCCACGACATCTCATTATCAACAGGCTGCACATCAACTGTGCGTGGCCTCTCAGTCAGGAAAAATTATTGCAAATAGAAGCGTAAGTGAGGCCTGTGAACCTGTTATACAAGCTGATATGTGAATAAGAGGGAGAACTGCATGTCACCAGTGGATGTGTATTTTTGGAAATGTGGCATGCGGCTGTCCTACCATTTGGAAAAAGGACCTCATTTGTTACCCCTTTTATAAAGGAATCCTCAAGAGTGAAAGGTTTGTTCTAGGCTCAAAGACTAAGGTGTCTTTTTGTTCTCTAAAATCAGCAGAGAATCCTGTGGCACCTTATAGACTAACAGACGTTTTGGAGCATGAGCTTTCGTGGGTGAATACCCACTTCGTCAGATGTATTCACCCACAAAAGCTCATGCTCCAAAAAGTCTGTTAATCTATAAGGTGCCACAGGATTCTCTGCTGCTTTTACAGATCCAGACTAACACGGCTACCCCTCTGATACTTTTTGTTCTCTGTTTGTATAGTAGCTAGCAAAATGGGGTCCTGGCCTATAATGGGGATTTCTAGGTGCTATAGTGAAACAAATAGTTCTGCAGTGAAAAATCCAGATTCGGCAACAGTGAAACATTTTGAGAATTCATGTAGATTTCACTAAATTGTTTGCTTGGGCGGGGGAAATCCTAAACAAATTCTGGAAAAAAAAACCAAAAGCTTTTGTTTTGACATATTTTAGATGGGTTTTTTTCTCGGTTTGAAACAATTTTTCACCAAGCAATGTCCTTTAATTTTATTTTAAAAGATACAAAAACATTTAAAGATACTCAAGGTAAACAAAATGTTTGTTCAGTGTTTTGATTCACTTTGTTTTTTACAAATTTATTGTTGGTCCAACTTGAAACAAATTATTTTTCCACTCTTCAAGGTTGCTAACAAACTGAAAAATCTGCTATTGACCCAGCTCCAACAATAATAATGAACATCATACTTCTACCCTCTGGTACCATCCAGAATGCAGAAGGAAACATTATACTCATTAATTATATCTTTAATAAATAGTAGACGTTTTATGCAGCGTCACCACAAATTGCTCTGTCCAAGGTTGATCTGAGGAAGCAAGCTCCTTTTAGCCTGCATTCTAAGGGTATGGCTACATTGCAAAGTAAGCCTTTGCTTGAGCCTAGGCTCAAGCCTCATCCTCCCTTTCATGTACACTCCAGTTGTGGTAACCTAGGGCTCGTGAAGGCCTGAGCGTGAGTTAAACCATGATCCATGCTGCCAGTGCTGCTCTCTTTTGGTCTCTGCCCCTATTTTCCCTTTCGGGACTAGAACTCCATGGGCCAAATTCTGCCCTTGCTTACACCCATTCAACCTCAGTGAATATAATGGATTTGCATGAGAGTAACTGAAGGCAGAATTTGGGCCTCTGTTTACATCTCTGATATTTTTCCTACATGTGAATCAGCCAATATGTGACACTCAGATTCAATTTCTGTGGAGCAGATTGGAACTTTATGACCTGCCTGACTTATCATATAGCTCTAGTTTCCCCAGGTCATCCAGAGGATGAACTATGACTCAGAGTTACTCCTCCTCTTCTGGGAAGAAAGTAAGTTTTATCATCTACACTCCTCCCTGTGCTGGTGAGTAGTGGTCATGGCTCCTCCTATACAGCCCCTCAGCCCAACCCCTCCCCATCCACTTGCTGTCAGAAAAGTAGCTCCTGAATCCTCTGTGTCTGGAGACCCAATCTGAGTACGACTAACCATTCCCTTGAATGGCAGAGTAAGGGCTGCAACAATCTAGCTCTAAGTTTGTTGAATTCAAACAGAGTTGAAATGCAAGACAGAAACTTTTTGATGTTACATGCCACAGTGGTCGTATGTAAAAAGTTACAGATTCCAGTTGCATTCCCTATTCGAATACAGGAAATATCCCACACCAGAATAATCTTTGTAAACAGAATAAATTTTAAGCATGACCACTGCATCTGTCAAGTTAATACAAGATATCACCATACTGGACTGAATCCAAATCCAGCCAGGTATCCTACTTTTGCTTACGGTGTTTTTCTGCAAAATTTTCACATGATCTTCTGTTAAAACCAAGAATAGAGATTTTTTTCTGCCTCTTTTGACCTTCCTGCCTCACACAGATTGTAGAGCCCACATGATATTTAAAATAATGCCTTGACATCTACACCATTATTTCCATCCAGTTAAGTGGGTACATCAACACTGAGATTTTATCTTTGTTCTGTCATTTCGATAGCAGAGTTCAGCTGGTTACCAGTGACCTCCACTACTCTGTATTCCTATCACCAAATGATCAGAAGATCACAGCCTTCTCATTAGCTCATCTTAAAACTCCAGTCATCAAAATTAACACCTGAACAGAATTCCATGAAGTCTATTGGGAAATCAGTTCAGATAAATTAATACAGCGTTATTGGCTTGTGCCCGCTTTGCACAGGCTGGCTCAGCAATTAACTTAGCAACAGGTCCTCTTCATTTATCCAAAATAGAATCCTTCTCACCCTACGATTAATCTACTGTAGTGTTCCAGAAAAGTGAATTTTAAGCAACAGTATATAGCTTGCAAATATCCTATTATCTGTGTTATGAGAAAGTTAACCAATATATGTTTTATAACCCAAATGAAATTAACTAGGTTTCTCACTGTTCTTTGGATCTGTTTTCCTTAGTTAAAGAATTATCATAAATGTATGAGTTTTAGGGGCCACAATATATTTTAAAAATCAAGAAATAATAGAAAGTGAAATAAAGATGATTAGATGATAGCGTTTACAATATCAAAAATTGAACTTAACATGGGATGTTACAGTTTTCAAGAGGCAATAAATCAGTTCAATTAATTCAAGATCTTATCACAAAGGCAAACTTTTATCCTATTCCTATATTAGTGTGAGGAGGTGATTTTGGAATCAGCATGGAACTATGGATTCTTAAGTATAGTCCTTATTTACTTCAGTTTAATCAAACAATTCTAAATGGAATTTGGAAATTTAGATTAACTAACAATGAATGTAAATTCAATACAAAATTACATTGCCCCTGTGATATTCAGCACAAATTTTTGCCACCTTGTCATGTGTACATCACACATTAAATCCCAAATAACATATGCAGACAAAATATTGAAGGTATTCTAATTTCTCTGGAATTTCACAAGTTCTGTAAGCTCTTGTGCCACTTAAGCAAAAGTTCTAATAGTAGTAAAATCTTTGACTTACAAGCAGGGGTGAAAGTAACAAAGAGACTTATCAGTACTCGGGCCCAGTGCTGGGGCCTCTAGAAGCGGTAGGGCCTTGGATGCAAGGGGTGGGGCTGAGGGTCAGCCTCCCCCAGCCAGCTCTTCCATGCTGCCCAGCCTGCGCTGCTCAGGGCTCTGGCCGCTACTGCGGTGGCGGTGGCTGGGAGCCCTGGCCCCTTTAAAATCACTGGGCCCCAGGGCAGCTGCCCCTTTTGCCTACCTGTAACAAAGTCCTCTGCCCATTCCTCTTCCTGGGGCCCTCTGGCTGCCCCAATAAACATAGAGAGGCTTCTCCTTTTGCAGCACCCATGGCTTTATTTACACGGGTTCTCCCATCACCAGTGATATACTATTTACAGAACTTGCAGGCCTGACAATCTCCTCCCCTACACAGAGTCTGCCCTCAGCCTGGAGACTGATCTTCCCCTGGCCATTTCCCTGTCTTCTGGCTGCCAGCCAGCCCTTATAGCCCTTGAACCCTCAGGCCCGCAGGTGCAGCCAGTTCTAATGGTTAGGCAAGAGACTTCTCCCCAGCCCCAATTTATTTCTCTTGGTTGGGGCTGGCTGAGCAGGGGCTAATTAGGTGCCTTTGCACCAGCACCCTGCTACACTACCCCACGGCAATGCTTTAACTTTCGCTGCATACGGGCCTGTACCAGCAGCCCCTTCCTACCAGTATGCCATACCAGCCTGTACCAGCCCACTTTCACCTCTGCTTACAAGCCAAAGAAGCTGTTAACTCTCTTTACCACAAAATCTGTGTGATTTTTACACTGAATTCTGAAAAATTAAGGGTTCTTCACAGTAAATTTTGCTGTAGGGATGCATAGTTTCCTATTACAAATAGCATTAGGCTTTGTTTAGTAGTCCTTTGATTCATTTATTTAGTTCATCTTCTTCAATAGGCTATACCAGGGATCGGCAACCTTTGGCAAGCGGCCACTCAGAAATCCGCTGGCTGGCTGGAAAGTTTGTTTACCTGAGCATCCACAGGCTCAGCCGATCACAGGTCCCACTGGGCACACTCCCCCATTGGAGAGCCAATGGGGGCTGCGGGAATCAGTGCAGGCCAAGGGATGTGCTGGCCGCTTCTTCCCGCAGCCCTGATTGGCCTGGAACGGCAAACCACGGCCAGTGGGAGCCGTGATAACTTAGTGATTCACAAGCAGGCTGGCTAACATAGTGAGGAGGGCTTCCCCTGGTGAACCTCATTTAAAGGAGACCAAAGCCCTGAAGTAAGTGGGGAAATGGGGTACCTGGAGGAAGCGCGAGAAGGAGAGTGGAAGAGGGGAGGACTCCTGTCTCAGACTGAGAAAGCCAGACAATCAGCAAATTATCTTAAGTGCCTATACACAAGTGCAAGAAGCATGGGAAACAAGCAGGGAGAACTGGAAGTCCTGGCACAGTCAAGGAATAATGATGTGATTGGAATAACAGAGACTTGGTGGGATAACTCATATGACTGGAGTACTGTCATGGATGGATATAAACTGTTCAGGAAGGACAAGGAGGGCAGAAAAGGTGGGGGAGTTGCACTGTATGTAAGAGAGCAGTATGACTGCTCAGAGCTCTGGTATGAAACTGCAGAAGAACCTGAGAGTCTGTGGATTAAGTGTAGAAGTGTGAGCAACAAGGGTGATGTCGTAGTGGGAGTCTGCTATAGATCAACAATCAAGGGGGATGAGGTGGATGAGGCTTTCGCGGCAACTAGCAAAATACTACAATCGCAGGCCCTGGTTCTCATGGGAGACTTTAATCACCCTGATATCTGCTCGGAAAGCAATACAGTGGTGCACAGACAATCCAGAATTTTGGAAAGATAGGGACAATTTCCGTGTACAAGTGATGGAGAAACAACTAGGGCAGAGCTCTTCTTGATCTGATGTTCACAAACAGGGAAGAATTAGTAGGGGAAGCAAAAGTGGATGGGCACCTGGGAGGCATGACCATGAGATGGTCGAGTTCAGGACCTGACACAAAGAAAAAGGAGAGCAGCAGAATACAGATCCTGGACTTCAGAAAAGCAGACTTTGACTCCCTCAGGAACTGATGGGCAGGATCCCGGGAGACTAAACATACGGGGAAAGAGTCAGAAGAACTGGCTTATTTTAAAGATTCCTTATTGAGTCTGCAGGAAAAAAACCATCCTAATGTGTAAAAGAATAATAAATGGCAGACGACCACTTAGCTTAACAGTGAAATCCTTGCTGATCTTAATGCAAAAATGAAGCTTACAAGAATGGAAGCTTGGACAAATGACCAGGGAGTAGTAAAAAATATTGCTCAAGCATGCAGGAATGAAATCAGGAAGGCCAAATCACACTTGGAGTTGCAGCTACCAAGGGATGTTAAGAGTAACAAGAAGATTTCTACAGGTATGTTAGCAACAAGAAGTCAAGGAAAGTGGGCCCTTACTGAATGAGGAGGCAACCTAGTGACAGAGGATGTGGAAAAAGCTAATGCACTCAATGATTTTTTTTGCTCTGTCTTAAAAACAAGGTCAGCTCCCAGACTACTGCACTGAGCAGCACAGTAGGGGGAGAAGGTAACCAGCCTTCTGTGGAGAAATAGTGGTTCGTGACTATTTAGAAAAACTGGACAAGCAGAAGTCCATGGGGCCGGATGCGCTGCATCCGAAGGTGGTAAAAGAGTTGGCGGATGTGATTGCAGAGCCATTGGCCATTATCTTTGAAAACTCATGGCAATCGAGGGAGTCCGAATGACTGGAAAAGCTAATATAGTGCCCATCTTTAAAAAGGGGAAGAAGGAGAATCCGGGAACTACAGGCCAGTCAGCCTACCTCAGTCCCTGGAAAAATCACGGAGCAGGTCCTCAAGGAATCAATTCTGAACCCTTAGAGAAGGAAAGTGATCAGGAACAGTCAGCATGGATTCACCAAGAGCAAGTCATGCCTGACTAACCTAATTGCCTTCTATGAGGAGATAACTGGGTCTGTGGATGAGGGGAAAGCAGTGGATGTGTTATTCCTTGACTTTAGCAAACTTTTGATACGGTCTCCCACAGTATTCGTGCTGGCAAGTTAAGAAGTATGGGTGGTGAATGGACTATAAGGTGGATAGAAAGCTGGCTAGATCGTCAGGCTCATGGTAGTGATAACAGCTCCATGTCTAGTTGGCAGCCGGTTTCAAGCGGATGCCCCAAGGTCATCTGGAGCAGTTTTGTTCAATGTCTTCATTAATATCTGGAGGATGGCGTGGACTACACCCTCAGCAAGTTTGCAGATGACACTAAACTGAGAGAAATGGTAGATTCGCGGAAGGGTAGGGATAGGATACAGAGGGACCTAGACAAATTAGAGATTTGGGCCAGAAGAAATCTGATGAGGTTCAACAAGGACAAGTGCAGCGTCCTGCACTTAGGACGGAAGAATCCATCATTCTTACAGATTAGGGACCAAATGGCTAGGAAGCAGTTGCAGAAAGACCTACGGGTTACAGTGGACACAGAAGCTGGATGGGTCAGTGGTTCCTTGTTGCCAAGAAGGCTAACGGCATTTTGGCCGTATAAGTAGGGCACTGCCAGCAGATCGAGGGACGTGATCATTCCCTTCTCTAGACATTGGTGAGGCCTCATCTGAGACGGTGTCCAGTTTGGGCCCCACATACAAGAAGGATGTGAAAATTGGAAAGAGTCCAGCGGAGGCAACAAGGGGCTGGATCACATGACTTATGAGGATAGGCTGAGGAAACTTGGATTGTTTAGTCTGCAGAAGAGAAGAATGAGGGGGATTTGATAGCTGCTTTCAGCTACCTGAAAGGGTGTCATGGTAAGAGCCCACTCTGAACCTTAGGTCCAAAAGAGTTTACCAGCAAGAATTCCTCTAACTTAATTACCAGCTTAGATCTTGTAGTGTGCCACCACACAGGACTTGGATTGCCTGGTACACTCTGGTCCCCCGAACCTTCCCTGGGGACCCCCAAGACCCAAATCCCTTGAGTCCACAACAAAGGAAAATAAACCCATCCCCTCCCTCCTTTCTCTCCCAGATCCTCCCTCCCTGGGTACACTAGGAGATCACTGTGATTCAGACTCCTAATCTAAAAACAGAGAGGGATGTCACCTCCCCCTCCTTTTTTCCCTCACCAAGAGGCAATACAGATCAAGCTCCATGAATCTAAAACACAGAGGAATTCCACTTCCCCCTCCCTTCCTTCCTTTCTCCCACCAATTCCTGGGAGTACAGACTCAATCCCTTGAGCCTTAACAAGGAAGAAATCAATCAGGTCTTAAAAAAGAAAGCTTTAATAAAAGAAAGAAAAAAGTAAAAGTTGTCTCTGTACTCAAGATGGTAAAGTTACAGGGTCTTTCAGCTTATAGACACTAGAGAGAATCCCCCCCCAGCATATATACAAATAGAATCCTTCAGCCAAATACACATTTCCAATTAAAGAAAACAATCAAAAAGACTAAACCGCCTTTCTACTGTACTTCTACTTGAACAGAAAATTAGAGAGTCTGTAGGTACGTCTGTTACTCTCAGATCCCAGAGAAGAACATACACAAACTAAACAAACACAAAACAAAGACTTCCCTCCACCGAGATTTGAAAGTATCTTGTCTCCTGATTGGTCCTCTGGTCAGGTGTTCCAGGTTCACTGCTTGTAACTCTTTACAGGTAAAAGAGACATTAACCCTTAGCTATCTGTTTATGACAGAGGGTTCCAAAGAGGATGGATCTAGACTGTTCTTAGTGGTACCTGATGTCAGAACAAGGAGTAAAAGTCTCAAGTTGCATTGGGGGAAGTTTAGGTTGGATATTAGAAAAAACTTTTTCACTAGGACAGTGGTGAAGCACTGGAATTGGTTACATAGGGAGGTGGTGGAATCTCCTTCCTTAGAGGTTTTTAAGGTGAGGCTTGAGAAAGCCCTGGCTGGGATGATTTAGTTGGGAATTGGTACTGCTTTGAGCAGGGGGTTGGACTAGATGACCTCCTGAGGTCCCTTCCAACCCTGATATTCTATGAACCTATGGATGCTGCAGGTAAACAAATCATCCCAGCCTGCCAGTGGATTTCCCTGATGGGCCATGTGCCAAAGGTTGCCAGTCCCTGGGCTATACCATTAATGAAATAATACACAACAGTTGTAACCACCTTTGTACCAGTGCTTGATTATATCCTCACTTTGGTGATAAGATTATTAGTATTACTTCATATGTGAAACTCTGTGCAACTGCTAGTCACACAGGCTTTATTACTTTATATCACGGTTCACCTTAAATGCTTATATTTCACATTGGCTTCTCAATATACTATTTGAATGTCTCAGCTTCTTTAATGAAAAATTAATACTTTTTTAGATATACCTTTCTTAAAGATCAGTTATCTATAACATATATTAATGATCACATTTCTATGTAAAAGACTGCCTGGTCTAAACTATTTGCAATAATTTGTAGTCAGGTTGCCTAGGCAACGAAACTTTCTCAGACTGAAAGGTTCTATTACACAATGCCTTTAGATAGTTTTAATTTTCTGACATAGTTTCTTAAATCATAACAGCTTTTAGATTTTAACTAGTAAATAACATTATGTCTAAGGATATGGTATCAAATATCTTTGCATGATTGGCTGTATCTCTGTTACGAATGTATTTAGCATAAAGCATATAAAATAAAAGAGGAAGATAAAAGAGGAAGCTACTTCACAACTTAGCAAGAGTTTATAGTTAAGTCTACCTACAGGTCACTGTCTTGAGCCAAAGTTCTGAAAATACTGACATATTGGCAACATAATTATAAAGACTTGATATAGAATATGGTGATAGTTCAGAATAAGAACACTAAAAACATATCTTTAATTAGAATTAAGCCAATAATACTTTGTTGAATGTTACCTTTTTCTGTTAGCAGAAGGTGGTTATTCAGCTGATTAGTTGTTTGAAATTATTTGTAAATTCCACCATTCTTTCCCCAGTATAAATTGTATAACTCTAGACAGTTTGTTTCAGATAACTGATCTTCAAAGTTGGAAATCTACGATGCGTTGATTTAACATCCATGGTATTGTTAGGTATTCCTAACATCCATGGTATTGTTTCTGTCCCAGACTGATTTCTTCAACAAATACAGTGTTCATCTCAAATATTACAATCAGATATACAGGTTGAAATTCTCTTCCAGCAAGTTCATTTAGGATCTGCTGTGTATGAGAGTTATTGCTAGTAAAGCAAACACGAAGGGAGATGAACAAAGTCAAATAGAGATTCATTTTCAAATTGAAATGAATATTTCACACATTGTTTCCTCATTTGCTCAGCTCTGCTGACGTTCTGAGTCCTGGATCCAGGACAGTATCCACTACCTCTAGGCTTGTTTTTAAAATATGGTTAAAATTTAGATATGCCTGTATAGATGTGCATGCATGTGACAATCTGCATTTGAATGTACCTCAAATATTGTTATTTTTATTATATTTTGTAAAGCTAAGCCAATAAGCAGTTTTGCAACGGAATGATGTTTTAAAATAAGTAGGAAAATCTGTTCTTCTGCACAAGGTTATCCTTGTTTTGATATCTGTGTGTCAGGGTCCTCTAAAAATATGGCTTGTAAGACTCATGTACAGTGAATTTTTGGAAGTCTCTTTTGCAGATGAATGGCAAAGCTACCGCAAACAAAGTCTTTTGGTCCTCTGATTAATGATTCTTTTGACATATAAACTTTGTTTCCTATTTCAGAATGTGTTTTGCTTTATTTATCTTTAAAATGAGAACTGTTAGGTCCTCACTTCCCTTTCTCAGCTGGGTGGTGGTACTAGAGATATTACTTGAGCTGCACCTCTCTCCCTTCTCCTAGATGAGAGTGGGAGAGATAAGTGATTCTTTGACTATGAAATAGTTGCAAAGAAAGCTGTATATGTTTGTCTGGGTCAGGAGCTGCTAAAGTAGCAACTGTCTCTTTGTCAATTATTTTTTCATATTACATTTCAGGCACAGAAATTAGGACCTGTTTCTGCTGCCCTTACAATGAGCAGAGCTTGCCCAGGAGGAGTCAATGGGACTGTTTGCTTAAGTAATCATTAGACCTAATCAAAAATTGGGAATTGCTTCACACCTTTGAATCTGGACAAAATAAAAAAAATCAAAACTTTTCACAGAACAAAAATATCTGTAAAGTGTGATTTTTAGAAGTGTCTAACCACTTCATTTCAACATTTTTTAGTTGAAATGAAACCTGATATTCACAAACTGAAGGATTTCTTTTTGGAATCTTTCTGTCCACCTGAGCCACCAGAGTGACTCAGGATTTGCAGTTTCAGATCCCTCATGTCTCTTTTCTCCTCTGTGGATCCTTCTCCCCAGCCAGGACTATATCTCCCATGATGCACTGCAGTGCCTCCTTTTGGCTGTACCACCACACCATGGCGCACAATGGGAGATATATTCTGGCTAGGCAACAGGGCCCCCAGGGAAGAATGTGGGTGTGAGGGACCTGGCATTTCCATGAGACACCCTAATAGCTCAGGTGGACACTGAGATTAATGTTTACCCAACCTGAAACAAAACATTCAGTGTGAGATTCACAAGGGGGATTTAGATGCCTAACTGCCATAGGAGGCACCTGAGTCCAAGATTTATATTCTCAAAACTCCTGCTCAGCTGCCACCTAATTCTATAGGTGCCTAAATTCCCTAGGCATCTAAGTTTTCATTGGTAAAGTCCCCTAAAGTTTCTGCTGGTGATCATTCCCATAGCCACCTCAGTCCCAGCACAAGTGAACAGCAGAGCAACTTAACTCATGCCTAAGCCCTGGTGGGATTTACAAAGTTTCCCTCACCTATCTCACCCTGATCTGGTAGATGGATCAGGGATTTGAACCAAGGTCTCCCACCTCCTAGGTGGGTGCCCTACTCACACAAATGAGCTATAGACTTGGTTGCTTTCTCAGCAGTCCAAAACTATTTAAGTATTTTATACAAAGTGGAACAGGTTCAACAGGAGAGATTAAGAGAGGGCCACCTCAGAATACACTATAGCTCAGTGATTAGAGCACTCACCAAGGAGGTGAGGGAGAACCACATCAAGCTGAGGAGGAAACTGAACTCAGGTCTCCCACATCCTGGGTGAATGCTCCAACTACTAGGCTAAAGGTTAAAAGGGGTGAGGTCATGGTTCTCTTCCTCTGTTTCTCTTGAAAAAGAGATGACTTGACTTACATGCCTAACTCTGGGAATGGGTTTTCACCTGTGGAGGAAGCTGCCTCCCTTCAGCCCAGATTTAAGTGCTTAAATACTTCTGAAAGGTGGGGTTTAGGCCACACCACTCTCCTTGGCATTTTTAAGGCTAGTTTAAGTGGCTCTCTGATCACCATTCTGGCTTTTGTGAATCCCATTCTAGGGCACCTAACTCTGTCCATGCATTGTATAGGGAGCCTGGCCGTGTAGCTTGGGGCTATGAATTCCACAGGGCAGCAGGGCCCAGGAAAAGTAAGGTGTTGCCATACTCCACCTTGGTGCCTCTTGTGAATTGCCTCCCCTTAGTTACTACATAATTGATTGCTTCCTTCAGAAAACTTTGATTTTGATGAAATCCCATTTTTGATGTGAAAATATTTCATTCAAACTGTTTTGACCAGCCATAGTAACTACTACTCTGTATGAGAAGAGATTAGTAAGAATGGGACTTTTCAGCTTGGAAAAGAGATGTCTAAGGGGGATATGATTGGTGTGGAAAAAGTATTACAAGGAATAAATAACACTTCCTTATTTACAAGAACTAAGTGTCACCAAATGAAATTAATAGGCAGCAGGTTTAAGACAAACACAAGGAAGTCTTTCTTCACACAACACACAGTCAACCTGTGGAACTCTTTGCCTCAGGATGTTGTGAAGACCAAGACTATAACAGGGTTCAAAAAAAGAACTAGGTAAATTCATGGAGGCTAGGTTCATCAATGGCTATTAGCAAGGATGAGTGGGGATGGTGTCCATGGTCTCTGCTTGCCAGACATAGGCAACAGGGGATGGATCACTTGATGATTACCTGTTCTGTTCATTCTTGGCATTGGCCACTGTCGGATGACAGGATACTGGGCTAGATGGATCTTTGGTCTCACCCAGTATGATTGTTCTTATGAGTAAAGGCTGTAGGACCTGAACAATGGATCTTTATAATGCAGTGTAGTAATTACAAAATGATTTACATTACATTCCTTTAAGGGAGCTTTGCTTTTCATGAGACAGATTTTTTGAGCTCTTCCAGCTCTACTTTTAGGCCTGGTCTACACTACGCGTTTATACCGATTTTAGCAGCATTAAACCAATTTAACGCTGACCTGTCCCACATGAGGCCCTTATATATCGATATAAGGGCTTTTAACCAGTTTCTGGTACTCTCCCGACGAGAGGAAAGGCTAAATCGATCATTACCAATATCGGATTAGGGTTGTGTGGCCGCAATCGACCGGCTATCTGGCGCTCCGAGCGGATATCCCACAGTGCACCATTGTGGACTGCTCTGACAGCAATCTGAACTCGGAGGCACTGGCAGGTAGACAGGAAAAGCCCCACGAACTTTTGAATTTCATTTTCCTATTTGCCAGCGTGGAGCTCTGTTCGAGCACAGTGGCCCAGCAGTCCCAATCCAAAAACAGGTCCAGCATAGACCCTAAGGGAGATACTGTCTGATCGTTGATGGGGAGCAAATCTGTTTTATCGACTCTGTTCCAGAAGACGAAAATGCCAAAGCATTTGCAAAAAAATCTCCAGACAGAGGCCACAGCAGGGACTCAGCATAGTGCGGTGAGCATGCATACGGAAAGCCATAACAAATGGACATGAAGAGAGGGAGGGGGTACTGAGCGACTCCAGCTATCCCACAGTCCCCGCAGTCTCTGAAAAGTATTTGCATTATTGCTGAGCTCCAAATGCCTGTGCCAGTCACACATTGTCCGGGGTGGTTCAGGGTATAGCTTTCATTACCCCCCCCCCCCCGCCCTCTGTGAAAGAAAAGAGAAAAAAATCGTTTCTTGACTTATTTTATGTCACCCTATGTCTATGACATGCTGCTGTAGATGCGATGCTGCAGCACTGAACAGCAGCACCGCTCCCTCCCATCCCGTGGCAGTGGATACAGTATGATGCTATCCATGTTCATCTATCAGCTCGTGAGTGTCCTAGTGCTGGTTCAGGTGGGTCGGCGGGGCACTGGTGTAAAATAGATGACTTCCCGGTCAGTCCCAGTGATTGGTACAGAACAGCTGTTAACTGAGCTCTTCGTCATAGCAATCTGGGGCGGAGCTTCCTGGATCACCCGCTCGCATCATTGTCATAAAAAGATTGTGTACTGCCTGGATTATCTATAGCACGCGGGTATGCATGGCTTCCTCTCCCGTGCACATTTATGTCTCTGCTGATATCTAGCAGCTGGATGTCTTTTCTGTCACCCGTCATTTTATCTCACTTGACAAGTCGTGATTTATTACTGCTTTGTTACATTCACTCATATCTAAATGCAGAGGACTCTTTGCAACGGTTTCCCGAGCGATAGTGGGATGGGACAGGAGGACATGACTGGGGTTTTGCTGGTTGGGTCACTGCCTAGAAATAGTCGCTGCGCTCTCACATTTTTGCGATCTCTGAGCACGAAGTGGTGCTGTCTTTAATAGTACCTGGTTTCTCTAGCCACTTGCCCATTTCTATGGCAGGCTGTTCTATTTTAGATATCAACCTAAAGGAGGGATATCGACCAGAGAGGTCATCCCTTTTTGTCTTGCGCCCCGGTCACCTCGCCAGGGGGACCACTGACGCAGCAGACAGGTAACAGGAACGACTGATAACCTCATTCTCATCCACAATCTCTACAGTGGGCATGGCTCAGACAGTACAGAACAGCTGATAACCATCTCTGCTATCTTGCAAAGGCAAATGAATGCTGCTGTGTAGCGCTGCAGTACCGCCTCTGTCAATGGCATCCAGTACACATATGGTGACAGTGACAAAAGGCAAAACAGGCTCCATGGTTGCCATACTATGGCGTCTGCCAGACCAATCCAGGGAAAAAGGGTGCAAATTGATTGTCTGCCGTTGCTTTCACGGAGGAAGGAATGAGTGACGACATTTACCCAGAATCACCCCCGACACTATTTTTGCACCATCATGCATTGGGAGCTCAACCCAGAATTCCTATGAGAAGGTGAGACTGCGGGAACTATGGGATAGCTATGGGATAGCTACCCACAGTGCAACGCTCCAGATGCTAGCCTCGGTACATGGACGCACACCAACGAATTAATGTGCTTAGTGTGGCCACGTGCACTCGACTTTATACAATCTGTTTCACAAAACCGGTTTATATAAAATCGGAATAATCCCATAGTGTAGACGTACCCTTAGTTGAGCACAATAGAAAGTGTGGGGAAAATTCAATATGCATTTTTATGTAGTAATAACTAGCTAGTGTTGGGTAAGAAGAAATGCCTAATAAACATAGGTCTCTTCCTACTCCCATTGAAACTAGGGGGACTTTCATGTTTAGGTATAATAAAGGGACCATGGCCTTTGTGAACTTCAGTCTACACTGGTAACATCAAAAAGGGCATTGTGGTAAGGAAGGAAAACAGTGATTGAGTCATATTTAAATAGGTGCCACAGAGTAACACGCAGGAGAAGATAACATGTAATCATTTCCTTGACAGCTAATAATTTGAGACAATGCACCAACAATACATTGGATCTGTTTTATCTAGTTTATTCAAGAGAATTTTGATTTTAAAATAATACTTTTGGGTTGCAATTTTTATATCAAAGTCAGTGAGTGTGGGGCAATGGAGGGATGGAGCAACAAAGGTTCTTGCTAAAGGAAATGGCCAAGATTTTTTAGCCTCTAATATTCCTTACTGCTGTACATGATGTAGATTTTCCTGCTCGTTAAAAGTTTTAGAACTACATTGTCAAATGGTGAACTTCTGGCCTTTAAACGTAACAATTTAGGATAAGGTGACCAAGTTCACTTGAATGATGCAATCAGTTTCAGAGCTACCTGAGGATTGCCATGGTAACACAGTAATAAATGTGAGAATTTAACTTGGACAAATTTCACACAGGTTTCTAAGGGAACTGATGTACAGTGGGCATTACTAATCCCACAGAAAGCAGCACCATGACTGCTTGTCCATGGAAACGATGCAGGACTCCTACTAAAATACATTACAGAAGCTGATAACTGTTCAGATGGGATGCTATGACCTTGGTAGCAGACACATAATAAGCCATCGGGGTGTGCCCTTTCACAATTAACCCTATTCCAGAAGATCTCACTTAACTGTTCTATATCAGGCTCATAATTCTTATTTATGGGTATTGGACTCATGGGCATTAAACATGGTCATACTGAATATACTTAGTGCTTCTATTATTAACACAAGGGTTGAGTGTTTACTTAGCTAAACAGAGAATTTTAAAAGGTCTTTGTGGCCTAAAACTCCATGCAGCCAAAGATCAAAGCTGGTTTGTCAAGAGAGACAAGTATGGTGTAGGAAGTTGTGACATGCAGGAGACAGAAAGCTAATTTATATAATGCTTTTATGCTTGGACAGTTCTGAAAGGCTAAGCCCAGGAAGGATACTGACAGGGGGCTGTTAAAGACCACCACATCAAACTAGAGAAGAGGGTCAATTTCTCCTTAAGCATCTGTCTGTAATGTGAGGAAAGATAATTTGCATTATTATGGGGGACTTCATTTAGGGAGATACATGCTGGAGGTTTCATGCATCCAGTAGCAATCATCATTTGAGTCTAAAAATTATAGATGATTTTTATCACAAACTAATTATTGCAACTAGTGTTCCCTCTAATTTTTCCCACCTATGTGCAGAATGAATTTTGTTATGTGCACCAATATGAAGGTGATGCGTGACACATCATCTTCATATCGATGTACATAACAAAATTCATGTGATGGGGGTGGGGCCAAGGGGTACGGAGCGTGGGAGGGGGCTCAGAGCTGGTGCAGAGGGTTGGAGTACAGGGGTATGAGGACTCCAGCTGGGAGTGCAGGCTCTGGGATGGGACCAGGGATGAGGGGCTCAGGGCTAGGGCAGAGGGTTGCGGTGGGAGTGGGGAGGGGGAGATCTCCAGCTGGGCATGTGGGCTCTGGGATGGGGATGAGGGGTGTGGAATGCAAGAGGGTGCTGGAGGGCTATGGCGGGGTGAGAGGACTCACCCCAGCTCTCTCTCTCTGCAGCAGCACCTGGGCTAGGGGAAAGAGGCACCTCTCCCCTCCCCAGCAGCTCTGTGGGTGGGGTCACAAGATAGGTGCCTCTCCCTCATTTCCCGCAGATCTGTGACAGGGCTGGGTCTGGGGAGAGGTGCCCCAGGTCAGGGTCGGGGCTGGGTTCAGGGAGGAGCGACAAGTCTGAGCTGGGCTGCCTGGGTTTGGGCTGGGCCACCCCAGCTTCAAATGGGGCTGGGCTACGCTGCACTGCCCCGGCTGGGTTCAGGCCAGGCCAGTGCAGCTGGGTCCAGGCTAGGCCGGCCGGCAGGGCCATCCTGAGCCATAGGCAGAATAGGCAGCCGCGTAGGGTACCACTCTGGCTGGGGGCACCACTCTGCCGGGAGCCCAGACAGACGGGAAGCAGTGGAGCATGTAAGAACAGGCCTACTGGGTCCTAGAGAGAGCAGAATTCTGCACAGTCTGAGGAATGGGATTGGCTGCTGGGGTCTCTGGGAAGGGGAGGGGGAAGGGTTTTGGGAAGGAGCTCACCTGTGAGTGTGACTCTTTCCCCCTGGCTGAAGTGACGTAAGGCAGGTTCTGTGGCTCTGGAACCAGTATCCTTTGTTGTCCCCCATAACATCCATTCTTCTCCCCCCCTGCCTCACGGAGCACCCCTTCCTTTCTCCCTCCTCCCCAGGAGCATCCCTCTCTCTCTCCTCCCTCCCCTCCATCAGGGCTGGGTTGGGTGAGGTGCTGGGGAGTAGATGGGGGGAGGAGGGTGCCTGCCTGCCTGCTGAGGAATGAAAGTGAAAGTAACTCACTTCCTTGGCAGCGAGCCAGGATTGGAATGTCACACAGTGCTGGGCTGGGGTTAGCCAGATGTGTGAAAAATCAGGATAGGGGATTGGGGTAGGGTGAGCAGATATCCCTATTTTATAGGGCCAGTCCCAATTTTGGGATCTTTTTCTTATATTGGCTCCTTTTACCCCCACCCCCCCGTCCTGATTTTTCACACTTGCTGTCTGGTCACTCTAGGTGGGTAATTGGTGCCTATATAAGACAAAGCCCCAAATATCGGGATTGGCCCTATAAAATCAGGACATCTGGATCTGGTCACCCTAGCTGGGGAGCGCCTCTCCCCCGGGCTGGAGCTGCAGCGATCCATCTCATCCGGGGGAGCTGCACAGGGCAGGATGAGCTGCTGTGGTTCCATGGGTGACCTGTCTGAGATCAGATGCTGTGCTAAATTCACCATGGTCCCGTAAGGCTGGTGGTGGTGCCCATTGGCGTGTGATTGGACTGAGGGTTTGCTGCTGCTGTTGCCACTCTGCACCCCAAGAGGTGGATTTTGGGGTCTACTTTTACTGCAGCTGTTGGACCAGCAGGCTGGGGGGGTGAGCCAAGCATGAAAAGCAGTACTGTGTTGCCATTTAGATTGTCATTTAACAACTTTGTTTGCCAAAAATTCTTGCTAACAATCCTGAATCCCAATTTCAATTTTTTTTTTTAAAAAAATATTCAATCTTAGCCAAAAACAGAAAATTAAGTTGTTGACAATTATTTTAGTGACAGTTTGGTTTGACGGCAGGGAGATATTTGGTCCAGTTTTTCATCAGAGAAACAAAAAATGTTGACTGACTTTCCTATAGCCTGTTACTCCTGATAAGAGCCCTCCAACAACTGTAATATGCTCATCTCCTTACAAGTGTATAAAGCAGGGGGCTCAGCAACCTACGGCACACGTGCCAAAGGTGACAGGTGAGCTGATTTTTGATGGTATGCAGCGGCAGGCTGAGCAGCTCAGCCCATCACTGCTCTGGGGTTCTGGCTGCTGCCCTATTGCCAACTGGATACTGGCCGCCGGCCCCACTCAGCAGCACCTGCTGCTGGCCTGGGGACCCCCAAGGAACGCCAGGGCTGGCAGCGGGCTGAGCAGGCCGGCTAAACCACTCAACCTGCTGTCAGTCTGGGGTTCCATTCACTCAGCCGGCAGTGGGCTGGGTAGGGCCGGTGTGGGTTTGAATGGCTCAGTCTGCTGCCAGTCTGGGGTGCCAGCAGCACTCAGCCTACTGCTACTCCAGGGTTCCAGCTGCTGGCCCCTTGCCAGTCATGTGAGTGAGCCCAGCCTCTGGCCCCACTCTGCCTCCTGCCAGCCTGGGTGAGCAGAGAATCCCAGGCTGGTAGCGGGCTGAGGGGGGTTGGCGGTCGGGATCCTGGACGGCAGGAGTTGGTGGTCAGAACCCCAGACCAGCAGTGGGCTGAGCAGGGCCTGGGATCCTTGTCTAGGGTTCCAGTCACCAGCCCCACTCACATCTGCTGCCGGTCTGGGGTTTTCATTTACTCAGCTGGCAGTTGCCTGAGCAGGACCAGTGGCCAGGACTTTGCCACTCGTATTCTACTGAGTGTACATTCTAATTTCTACTTCTAAAATTCTAATTCTACATTCTACTGAGTGTACATTGCCACTTGTATTTTACTGACAATTCCTGTAACAGTAGCATCTGGAGAACAGAGTTTCTCAAAACTAAAGCTCATTAAAAACTATCTCGCTCTAACAATGGAGTCAGGAACACTTAACTGGTCTTGCTGTTCTTGCAATCAAACAAGACACGACTTTGTGTCATACGATATATTATTCTGATTTTGCAGCCAAAAAAGCCAGAAAGATGTGCTTTTAATTAAAAAAAATCTTTGTTTCAATACCTCTTCAATTTCCAATAAAATGTTGACAAATTTAAAAAAATGATATTATTTGCATCATTCTGTCAAATCAGAATTTTTTCTATAGTGCTATTTCTTTAGTGCTAGTCCATCAGCATTACAGTGTGCTTAATTAAGTTAAACTGGTTTTAATAACGTGAATGTGGCAAGTTTTCCAGTACTGTAAGTTTATATTTGTGTTGCTAAGAGCAGATCAGGCACGGGGCACCAGTTTAATAATCTCGCCTAGGACACCATAAATCCTAAGGACGGCCCTGCCGGCCGGGTCTGGGGTAAGGCCATGGCAGGTTGGGGGCCAGACTGCATTGGGGCTGGGGGAGAGATGCACCTCTCCCGGCTGCAGCAGAGCCCCAGGTGGGTTCTCTTAGCACCTGCGCAGCACTAATAGGATTCTGGGAACTTAGATTGCAACCACCATGAGGTAACTATTTTGGACCTCATTATGTCCGAGAAAGATGAACTCAACACTGAAGTGGAAGTTGATGGTTGTGCAGGGAGCAGTGATCATGACCTGATTATATTCAATATGACAAACAGAGACATAGTGGTTGCTTCTCATCCTTCTCATCCCCCCGGTCAGGTATTTGGTAAGAACAGTCTTGCCTCAATTTCACTTCGTGTCAGTTCAGAAATGTGGCCTGTGTCTTGGCTTCTCTTTATGATTCCAGCCCTCCGACTAGGCTATTTGAATCCTTCCCCCTTTGAGATAGTGAGGGATCTCATAAGAAAGTCCTAAGGATCCTGTGATCAGCCTCCAACTGCTATCCCTGGGGCCAATCTCTCTCTGTCCATGCTGGAGCTTTGGCTGTCTCTGCCCCCTTCTTTGTGGAGGGGGAGAGGAAGAATTCTAGACTCTTTGCCTGTGGATGGTGGTAGGGGGATGTAGGCCTACCCTCCCCTCTGGATCTCAACCCAGGGACCCTGTGTTAGGCTATCAAGGAATGTTTGCTCAGATCTCCTGCTGTCTGCCTGGGATGCTTCTTACCAACGGCCTTTAGAGGCACCTTCTGTATGGCAACATTCCCTGGATCGTTCTACCTTGGAGTGCATCTCTCTGGCCGCATCTCTTCGCTGTCTGCTATTTTAGAGTTTATCCTCAGCAATTCTTAGTCTCTCTAGCAGATAGCCTGCTCTTCTGGGGGGCAACTTTTTATCCCAGCTGTTCCTAGCTAGTTTAGCTGCAGCTGGGAAAGGGATTGTTCTCTTCATTAACTCTTTAGTGTCTGGTCTATACACCCCACCTGAAGAAGACATTCCCAAACAGTAGTATAACTTGGTGCTTGAAAGAGGCTAAGAAATTTCCTTAAACTGAAAGGAAATTATGAGGAAAATTGATTGGGAGAAAAAATTTAGCCAGAAAAATGTAAATGAAAATTGGGAGTTCTTTAAGAACAATTTATTTAGATGGCCAAAAAATCCACAATGTCACAATAATGAAAGAGGAAAACTTTGGCTAAAAACTCATACTGAGTTGGCAAAATGAAGGCAGCAATTAAAAACAAAAATGCAATATTTAAAAATGGGAGTGGGAGCAGGAAATAGCAATTTATAAGTTATGAAGTATAGAAAATTGATAAGGGACTCTAAAGACATAAGTGAAAAATCCATGGCTGGCAGAATTAAGAACAATAAGGAGGGTTTTTTTGAAGTATGGTATGAAAAATATAAAATCCTAGCAATGTCATAAGCTGATTACTAGGTCAAGACGATAAAATTGCTACTACTAATGCAAAAAAGGCAGAAGTGTTCAAATATTTCTGTTCTCTTTTTGGTTAGAAGCAGGATGATGTCTTTGTATCACATGAAAACCATGAAAATCCAGTCTGTTAATAACCAAGGAGGATGTTAAACACCATGTACTAGGATAAACATTTTAAAATCCAGCTACCAGCAATGGTCCAGGCAATTTACTGATCCACCAAGATTTCCCCATGCAGTATGCCTGATGCCATTCAACATTTTTGTCAATGGTCTGGAAATAAATATAAAATTACTCTTGACACAAAGATTGGCAGAATGGTAAATAATAATGAGGACAGGGCAGTCAGACAGAACAATCTGATGAGCTGATCCCATTCAAACAAAATTAATTTTAATATAGTCAAATGCAAAATTATACACCTAGGAACAAGAAATCTAGATCATATCTATCGAATGGTGACTATCTCTTGAAAAGCTGTGACTCTGGAAAGGATGCAGTGGTCAGAGAGAACAAGGAATTCAACATGAACTCCCAGTGTGATATTGTGTCAAACAGGGCTAATGCAATCCTTGGATGTATTAATACAGAACTACTGATTAGGAGCAGGGAGGTGATTTTGCTTCTGTATATACCACAGGTGAGCCTGATACTGGACTAATGTGTACAGTTCCGGTGTCCACATTTTTAAAAGGGTGTTGGAAAATGGGAGATGGTGCATTCAAGAGTCATAAAAGCAATTCAAGAACTGGAGAAAATGCCTTACAGTGAGAGATTTACAGATCTTGATCTGTTTAATTTATCAAAAAGAAGCTTGAGATGATTACAATGTACAAGTACCTTCACTGGGCGGAAATACTGGGTATTAAAGAAGATCTTTAGTGGAAAAAGGCATGACAAGAACCAATGATTAGAACAGGGGTCGGCAGCCTTTCAAAAATGGTGTTTCGAGTCTTCATTTATTCACTCTAATTTAAGGTTTCACGTGTCAGTTATACATTTTAATGTTTTTAGAAGGTCTCTTTCTATGTCTATAATATATAACTAAACTATTGTTGTATGTAAGTAAATAAGGTTTTAAAAATGTTTAAGAAGCTTAATTTAAAATTAAATTAAAATGCAGAGCCCCCTGGACTAGTGGCCAGACCTGGGCAGTGTGAGTGCCACTGAAAATCATCTTGTGTGCCGCCTTCAGCACACGTGCCATAGGTTGCCTACCCCTGGATTAGAAGGTGAAGCCAGACAAATTCAAACTGGAAATAAAGCACAGATTTTAAACAGTGAAGGTGATTAACCATTGGAACAAACTATCAAGGGACATGGTGGATACTTCATCTCATGATGCTTTTGAGTCAAAAAACTGTAGAGCCCTGCGTGGATACAAAATTTATATCCACAGATGTGGATGTTTGCAGATATAGATGGGATATCTGTGCAGCTACAGGGCTTTACTGGGAACCACAACAATGAAAGCAGCAGCATACCAGGCTGCCATTTGCAGGAGCCAGCACCCTGCACATGCAGCTCCTTCGACATGGCTGTACTACCCCCAGTCCTGCCCACTGGGGCGGGCACCAAGCTCACCTGCATCAGTTCCTGGTCACGCTAGTGTGTGCACGTGGCTTGCCCTCTCCCAGACAGGAGATGCAGTCTACTGCATGGATGGCACTCCTGTCTGGGAGCATGTGAGCCCAAACAATAGCATTTTGTTTATTTTATTTTACATTTCACAAAATAGTCATACTTGTATATGGCAGACTCTTAAGTCTTCTTTCTTATAAATATAGATTTATTAAGTTGAGAATCTCCAATTTTCAAACTGGAGCACCTAAAGTAGATGCTCAGATTAGAATGTAGGTAATCAAATAGACATTTAGATACAGAGGGACACTCATTTTCCCATTGTATGTGACTGAAGGAAAGTACCATTATTTGGCAGATCTTGGTTGGAGAAGCTGAAGGTGAATTGTACCAAGGTCAAGGCAATGATAAAGCATCTGGAAATCTTCAAGAAATACTGAAAAAGACCCTGGACATATGAGTAATGTGTCAGTGAAGCTCACAGCTAAGTCTGACTATCAGTCAAAATATTGCAAGCACAAAGTTGTGCCTTATTCTCTGAAGACTCTGGTGAAAGCTGATTTGGACAATTTAGTGAGCACTGGAGTCTTGTCACCAGTTTCACACAATGATTGGGCTACGCCTATGAGTATGTCTACACTATGAGATTATTCCAATTTTACATAAACTGGTTTTGTAAAACAGATTGCATAAAGTCAAGTGCATGCGGCCACACTAAGCACATTAATTCGGTGGTGTGCGTCCATGTACCAAGGCTAG
>NC_133770.1:26831100-26835919 GCF_003597395.2 Chelonoidis abingdonii | reverse complement strand
AGGCACTGGGAGCTCAGCCAAGAATGCAAATGCTTTTCGGAGACTGCGGGGACTGTGGGATAGCTGGAGTCCTCAGTCCCCCTCCCTCCCTCCATGAGCATCCATTTGATTCTTTGGCTTTCCGTTACACTTGTCACACAGCACTGTGCTGAGTCCCTGCTGTGGTCTCTGTCTATCATAGCCTGGAGATTTTTTCAAATGTTTTGTCATTTCGTCTTCTGTAACGGAACACTTTCTCTTTCACTCTCTCTCTGGTCACAGTGCCCCCCATCAGCTAACAGCATGGGTTTTCAGTGGCCCAGCCCTCTGGTCAAGTCAGACACAGTTAATAGGCGTGAACAACCCCCTTCCTTGGAGAAAGTCCAATAGGGCCTGCCCCTGTGCCCTTGTTAAAGTCTTTAGCCCCATCTCTGGGCTCAGTCCTCAGCCCCTTCTTGGCTAGTTTAAGTCCATGCCTGCTATCGTATAGAGCAGGACCCCCAAGACTCTCTGGAGACTCTTTGCCTTATCATTCCTATTGCCCCAGCTCTCCAGCCAGGCTGCTCCTTCATTTCAGTCCCCTTCCAAGGGAGAAACAGAGTTCAACAAATAGTTGACCCACTGCAGTCTTCAGCCCTGTCCTTGAGCACTTGAAATTTCTGCCCTGTGCTTGGGGTTCAAAACTAAATGTGTCCCCTTCTTGTGGTTTTGGCCACTTCACCACTGGGATGACTAAGGCCTGTCCCCTACTCCACTTGTCTCAACCCAGCAA
The DNA here is from genome assembly GCF_003597395.2 of Chelonoidis abingdonii. NCBI lineage: Eukaryota > Metazoa > Chordata > Testudines > Testudinidae > Chelonoidis > Chelonoidis abingdonii. Next base: position 26,835,168 of record NC_133770.1, on the reverse strand, counting down.
TCATACAAATAGCAACTATGGGCTGCTTTCTATAATAGTTGCTAGTGTTATTCTCTGGGCTGCTTCCCATCTAGCCCCTTCCTCTTCGCCCTTACCTCATGAATGAATGTCTCTGCTCCTCTTCTCCCTTACCAAATGTCAGTGCCAACAGAACCCATCTTCTGGTTCTCCCTAGAGCTCCAGCAAGGAGCACCTTCCTTAAAAGCTCTGGTCCCAACCAGGAACTGACCTGATCAGCCCCTGCAGCTCCTTTTATCTGAGCCTCCTGTGCTCTGATTGGCTACTTCCCTGCAGCCTTTCTAGGCAGATCTGGAGGACCCACCTTCATTGCTCCTTTTCTGGGGAGGGGTGTGGTAGGACTGTGAGGCTTCCAGCAGGGGGCCTCAAAGGGCCTGGTACATCCTGTCACACTGCTGCACCACCATAACCACATTATCTCAAAAGAGTGCGAAAAACAGTTGCAAGCCTGCATTTATAAGTTGTTTAGTCAGTGAGTTGCCATTCCAGGACAGAATAATCCCTTGCAATCTATGAGTCTGTGTTAGTCCACCCACACATTTTAGTTAGCCTATATAGTGTTTCATGTTAGCCATGTAAATGATAATGTATATGTGTTTGGAAAGTTCTTTTTAAAGTAGTGTGGAGGAATGTGATGTCATGTCCCTTTAAATGTTCAGAGAGCTCTGTACTCTCCCCACCAGGGCTGCCTAGAGGCGGAGGGCAAGTGCGGCAATTTGCCCTGGGCCTCACAGGGGCCCCACGAGCCGCTCAGGGTTTTCAGCGACGAGTCCTTCACTCGCTCCGGGTCTTCGGCGGCGGGTCCTTCAGTGCAGCTGAAGACTCGGACTGAGTGAAGGACTTGCTGCTGAAATGGTGCCGAAGCCTCGGAGCGCTGCCCAGTGAGTACAAGCGCTGCAAGTGGCAGAGGAAAAAAAAAACAGCTGCTCTATTGCTGCCACTTCATTCTTCGGCGGCAGGTCCTTCCCTCCGAAACAGACTCGCCATTGAATTACCGCCGAAGGCCTGGCTCTGCCCCAGGCCCCCTGAATCCTCTGGGTGACCCTACTCCCCACTCCACAGTGCAAAGGCTCACTTTTGTGTTAGTTTCAGATTATCAGCCAGAACAATAAAGCCACCATGTCAAACAGCTGTCTGTCCATCAGCTCCCACTGCAGCTGTCTTTTCTGCTGATTCCCAAAATAAAACAATACCAAAAACATCATCTTTTTTTTATTTCAGTGTTTCTACATATAACAAGATTGCTATGTTTGCATATAGCATTGTACTACTACGATGTCTCAAACTTTAGTGATAGCATTGCTTTTAGCAGGTGTGCACTTACTGGATTTGACTGTCGAGCATTGACAGTAAGTCACTATCTTTTGCAAAATGCTGCAAAGTAGCAGATAATGCAAATCTGTTGGAAATATATAAAATGCATCTCTTTTTTCCTTAAATATCTTCAAAATGCTCTTTGTTTCCTCAATAGATGAAAATTAAATTTTCATAGAAAAGCAAACTGTTCCTTATATCATTGACTAGACAGACAATATGTTTCCAACTCGACATCCCACAAATGACAAAAGAAGACAAGAATAAAAGATTGATATATAAGATTTAAACTGTATTAATGGTAAGATTATTACTATTTAGTCCCTGATTGTACAAATATTTTTGGACAGGAGCTACTTTACCAATGTGAGTATTCTGCAGTACTGCTCATGTGCATGCACCTTTTCAGGATTGGTGCTCTGGGGCTTGTCTACATTAGTATACTCAGGAAAATTAATCTGAAGTAAGTAAAGGTGTGAATTTAAAGTGTATTAGTTAAATTGTATTAAACCCCTGTGTGGATACTCTCATTCAGAATGAAAGTGGCCTGAAACTGAACTAAGATAAACCACATAAGGCCACTTTCATTCTGAGTGAGGGTATCCACACAGGAGTTTAATGCAGTTTAACTAATCCATTTTAAATTCACACCTTTACTTAATTCAGATTAATTTTCCTGAGTATCCTGAGTCTTGGTTTACTAATCTTTTTCTGATCCTTTTTATAATTTTACTAGCATTTATAGCAAGAAATTCGCACAAATGTGTAAGAAGCGAGATTCCTTTTTTTCTTTTAAAGCAGCTTACACTTTAGAACTGTAAATAGCTTTATTTCCTGTTAATGGAGTAATTTATATAGGACCTACTATCTACATTGACAGCACTTTTTATCCAGTAGCAAATGTGAAGCATTTACTGAATCAATTACTTGAGTTATGAAGAGGAGCACAAAGCCTCATTGCCACTCCTTTCTTCTCAATAACAAAGGAGAAAACACATTAAAAACTAACATTGATGGGTTGTTGTGAGATTCAGTCAATGAGCACTCCCAGAGTTAAAATTAAAAGGCAGTTAGGAGAAAATTGTTTCCCCTGGTCATCAGTCACAATGTGAAAAGCCTTTTTTACAATGATTAATTAAAAGCAGAAAAAAGTCTGAGCTTTAATAAAGTATCTGGATTTTTTTTGGTAGCATCATGAGTTAATGGACAGTGGCGTGCCTTGACTAAGTGTTATAGCTCTAGTCCATAATTTCATCTTGAAAATGGGCAAGGGAGTGAATCTTCCTCTTAGTAATTGAGTATTGATTTGAAAATAAATGGCACGGAAACTCCCACTGAACTGTCAGGATATATTCTGGACAGCACTGACAATAAATGGTTTCTGGTTGGTGTGAAAGTTATGGATCAGCTTGATACTTAAACACATAGAGCTCTCCTGCAATCTGTCTTCTGATTTATCAAGTTTCAGATGGTCAATATCTGACACCACATCGGGAATAACATTTATATGATTGAAACATAGGGATAGGGTAACCTGGATTTTTTTTTTCTTTTTAAATGTTTCCTTTTATTTGTGAAGCTATTTAAAAAGAAACAATAACCAAGGTTTGGTTGATATTTCAAATAATCCCTATGTATAGATAGTAGGTTTAGAACTCATTTAAATATATTTTAAATGAAAAGGATGTAGGTATTCATTTTACATATTTATCTTAGTTTACAACAGTGTCTTTGTATGGAAGCTGCTGCAGTACATTCTGGTGGTCAGACAGATTTAAAAAATGATAACTATCATCACTTTCAAAGCAAAAGTGTTGTAGTTTTGTTCACTATATTAAAGAGTATATAGCCAAACAGTACAGGAAGTCTTCAAACTTTCACCAGGAACATTGGCTGCAAAACTAATATAACACAATGAAATATTATGCAGAAAAAAATACATACTGTGAGGTTTTCTTTGCACCTAATATGTTTAGTCTGAAATGCCGCCCTTTTAAAGTAAAGACTATTGATTGATGCTGTATAATATATTTTAGGAATTCTTTCCCATGCTATTTTTTAATGTCTTAAAATAGGAAAAATTCTGAATTATAACTGTATTCTTCGCACTGAAATCATATATTTTATTAGAGGGGTAGCCGTGTTTGCCGCTTTTACAGATCCAGACTAAGAGTTCTGTGGCATCTTATAGACTAACAAATGTATTGGAGTATGAGCTTTCGTGGGTGAATACCCACTTTGTCAGATGCATACCCATGAAAGCTCATACTCCAATACATTTGTTAGTCTACAAGGTGCCACAGAACTCTTTGCCGCTTTTATATATTTTATTATTATTTTTAAAGACACAATGAAAACTTTATTTCCAACTTCAAAAGTAGGACTAGCTCCTCAGCTGGTATAAATTGGTGTAGCTCCTTTCATATTAATGGAGATACCTCAGTTAACTCTAGATGAGGAGCTAGTCCTTAAAGCAAAAATAATAATTACAGATTAATACCATCATGATTTACCTTTAGTTGTTTGGCTTATTGGGGTACGTCGACACTACGGGATTATTCCGATTTTACATAAACCGGTTTTATAAAACAGATTGTATAAAGTCGGGTGCACGCAGCCACACTAAGCACGTTAATTCGGCAGCGTGCGTCCATGGTCCGAGGCTAGCGTCAATTTCCAGAGCGTTGCACTGTGGGTAGCTATTCCATACCTATCCCATAATTCCCGCAGTCTCCC
>NC_133770.1:26808868-26830675 GCF_003597395.2 Chelonoidis abingdonii | reverse complement strand
TCTCTAGTACACTTGCCCATATTCTAGGCAGGACTGACTTTATGGTTTCTAAAATAAAGGAGGGATTGACTCGGGAGTCATTCCAGTTTTGCCTTTCTGCCCTGGCCGATCTCACCAGGGGCACCCATGATAGCAGCAGACAGTACAGAAGGACAGATAACCATCATCTCGCCAATTTACACCGGCAGCAGACGGTACAGAACAATTGATAACTGTCCTTCGCTCATGCAAAAGCAAATGAATGCCGCTGTGTAGCGCTGGATATCGCCTCTGTCCGCGGCATCCAGTACACATACGTGACTGTAAAAAAAAAAAAAGCTGAATGGGTCCATGGTTGCCGTGCTATGGCGTCTGCCAGGGCAATCCAGGAAAAGGGCGTGAAATGTCTTCTGCCGTTGCTTTCCCGAGGAAGGAAGACTGACAACATTTACCCAGAACCACCCACGACATTGATTTTTGCCCCATCAGCCACTGGGCTCTCAACCAGAATTCTAGAGGGGCCTCTCTAGTACACTTGCCCATATTCTAGGCAGGACTGACTTTATGTTTCTAAAATAAAGGAGGGATTGACTCGGGAGTCATTCCAGTTTTGCCTTTCTGCCCTGGCCGATCTCACCAGGGGCACCCATGATAGCAGCAGACAGTACAGAAGGACAGATAACCATCATCTCGCCAATTTACACCGGCAGCAGACGGTACAGAACAATTGATAACTGTCCTTCGCTCATGCAAAAGCAAATGAATGCCGCTGTGTAGCGCTGGATATCGCCTCTGTCCGCGGCATCCAGTACACATACGTGACTGTAAAAAAAAAAAAAGCTGAATGGGTCCATGGTTGCCGTGCTATGGCGTCTGCCAGGGCAATCCAGGAAAAGGGCGTGAAATGTCTTCTGCCGTTGCTTTCCCGAGGAAGGAAGACTGACAACATTTACCCAGAACCACCCACGACATTGATTTTTGCCCCATCAGCCACTGGGCTCTCAACCAGAATTCTAGAGGGGCCGTTGGCATTTCGTCTTCTGGAACAGAGCTCTGATAGAACAGATTTGTCTCCCCATACAGCGATCAGATCCAGTATCTCCCGTACGGTCCATGCTGGAGCTCTTTTTGGATTTGGGACTGCATCGCCACCCGTGCTAATCAGAACTCCACGCTGGGCAAACAGGAAATGAAATTCAAAAGTTCGCGGGGCTTTTCCTGTTTACCTGGCCACTGCATCCGAGTTCAGATTGCTGTCCAGAGCGGTCACAGCGATACACTGTGGGATACCGCCCGGAGGTGAATACCGTCGATTTGCGGCCACACTAACCTTAATCCGATATGGTAATACCGATTTTAGCGCTACTCCTCTAGTTGGGGAGGAGTAGAGAAACCGATTTAAAGACCCCTTTATATTGATATAAAGAGCCTCGTAGTGTGGACGGGTGCGCAGTTAAATCGGTTTACCCCTGCTAAAATCGGTTTAAACGCGTAGTGTAGACCAGGCCTTAACAGTAGATTGTTTATTCCATATAGAACAATGCTACTATCACACCTGGATAGGTCTGTATGAAACTACATTGACTTCACTGTGAGTTGTCCTGCTCTGACTCAGTTGTAGGATTAGGGCCTGAAAAGGCATATTTAGCATCTGAGCCTGCAAACACCTGTGCACATAAGTAACTTACTCATGTGAGAAAATACTCACATGCATAGGTGGGTATTGGCTCAGGCCCTTGTACCTTGCACTAGGAGTTCATCTTTGTTATTAGCACTTCAAATTGTGGTTGGGAGGGGGAAAGATTGTCAGGTGTGCTATTTATATTGGTATATATAAATGGTATTGTGAGGACTATATTGCAGCATATCCTCCTTTCTCATTTATTACCAACTAGCACATAGCAAAGAATGTTTTATCATCAGCACAGGGGTCCTATCTAATCTACTCTTTGACTGTTAAAAAGCTTGGCACGTTGCTAGCATGTATCAGGGTTGAAAGGAAAAGCTGCTTTACTGTGTTGATTTAATGAAAAGTAAGTTACAAACACAAAATGTCTGTAAATGTGCTTTGTGAAGTACACTAGTTAATTGACTCCTGGTGATTACCACAATTAATTGGTGAGAATATAACAGAAGTTACTTTATTAACGTTAACATGCTAATAAAATAGGAATAAAATATAAACTTTAAATTTGTTTATCAGGATGACGGTTTTTGAAGTGTGTTTATCCTTACTGTTGTACTTCCAAATACTTTCTAATAAAATGAGATGTTGTAAAAGGAGGACAGATTAGCAGAGATCCTCTTCTTAGAGAAATGTATAGAGCTAAGAGAATTATTTCTTTTGCACTAGGTATGACTTATTCTATCTAAATTACTTATAGAGCCCCCGTTACCATAGTATTTGAATGCCTCACATTCTTCAATGTATTTATTTTTTATAATAGTGAGGCAGGGTAGTGCAATTATTCCCATTCTGCAGATGGGGAACTGAGACACAGAAAGTCTAAGGGACAGATTTTTAAAGGTACTTAGATATTGAAGTTAGTGGGAGGTAAAGATATTTAGTTGCCTAACTTCCATTGAAATCAGTGGGAATTCAGTGCCTATAAACCTTATTGAAAACAATGAAAATTAGGCACCTAAGTTGGAGCCCTGCAACCTGACCCAAACCCAGTGGGATCCAACTACAAGTGTCAAGTCTGGTCAGGTCAAGTGGAAAAACAACCGGACCTTCTCAGGTTCAGGTCAGGTCAGCTCTCCTCCACCTGCCCATGGGATTGGTGCAGTGGCAGCTGACAGGAGCGGGGCACACAGCCACTGCTGTGCTGACCCCACAGGCAGGAGTGGGAGAACCAGCTCTACATGAAGAAGGCAGCGGCAATGGCGCTTACTCTGCTTTGAGAGGAAGGGTCACAATCAGACCAGAACTAGACCCTCTTTGACTCAGATTGGGTCAGGCGGGCTTGAGTTCAGGTTGGGCCTAAAAGTTAGGCCAGAGCAGATCTCTAGACTAAATATCTTTGAGGATCTGGGCTTGGGTGCTTTTGAAAATTCCAATTTGGTGCTCCTTTGCACCTAAAAACCCTGCATTAAGTGACTGGTCCAGGATCACATAGGAAATATGTGGTAAAGCAGAGATTTGAACACAAGTCTCCCCAGTCCTGAACTATTGGTCTAAATAATAGACCATTCCTCTACTTCTATTGAGGGTATTGGAAATATTTGAGTTTCTTTAAGACAAATAGATTAAGAAGAGTTTATTTTTCTTCATTTATCTTAAGGGGGAAATGGGACAAATTACACCCTGATGTAACATCGCTAAAGTCACTGAGTTACTGGTGAATTAATCCAGAATATTCCTAGGAGAAACCATGTGGAAATGGAAACTTCATCCTTTGCAGGCTGAAGACATCTTAAGCACAGCTGCATTAGTATGCTATGGTGCCTCCTGTTAATTCAGGTTTTGTTTGCAATCAGCACTTCATTTGGATTTAAGAAGGCAGACTTTTGAAGACTGCAATAGTATAAATGCAGTTCTTTGGTAGATTTCCTGCTAGATCCATAAGGAGAAGAGGAACAGGGTTCACCCTACCCATTCCAGTCTAACGGAGTGCACCAATGGGCTGATTCCCGGTGTGCTTCTCTGGTTAGCATCAGAGGCCATGGGGCTCGTATCGTGAATGGGATAGGCTCTCCCAGGAGGTACTTCAATCCATTAAGTCCATAGTTTGCTTTTATAAGTGGATGGTGACAATAAATGTAAGAGGAAGCAGGCAAAATAGATCAGGAAACCCAGAAAGACTTCCGTTTCACAAAAGCCTGGCAAGATCTCCCATCAAATTGTCAATATTTTAAAGAGACCCAAGGTTGCAACTGACTTTTTCCATTATTGCCTGTTCTTATTCTAGCAGAGCTGTGACCACAACACAGAAATTTCAGGTTTTGATACCAACACTGCAGGGCTAGTTCTTATTATTGAACAAGTGGCAAGCCGAGCCGCAGGAACCATAAGGCAGTTTTTCTGCACTCATGTAATACTTACCCATTTCTAACAGAGGTTTTTATTTCTAGCTTTGATTTTTGCAGATTTTTTTAAACGTCATTGTAAATCAGAACGTCTAGCAATATCAGAATTAGGCCCCAGTTCTGCAAACACTTATCACAGGCTTAAATGTATTCTCATGAATCACCCTAATGTTTGTAGGCTCCACAGGCTTAATTTGATATTGGCTTTCAATATACTGTCAGGCTTCAAATTCTATTTCTGCCTTATAAAAAGTAAGGATGGATAATACATTAAAAATAACTTAATTGACGTATTTAAAAACCTGTATTATTAATTTGAAGTGAGTTTGTAATTGCTGAATGGCTTCCAAGGAAAATGGTGGAAATCCCATGTCATGGGACTTTTAGATCTAGGTAAAACATTGAGAAAAACACTGTAGGGAAGAATCTTATAATGGAAAAAATTAAATACATACATATATATACCCTACAGTGTTTTACTGAAAATTATGGAAGTGAAGGAGAGGGAGAGAAAAAAACAGAAAATCTAAAAACCAATTTTATATATATATATGGATAGCGTAGTGGTTAAGAGCGCTGCCCTTTGATACGGGAGACCGCCCTTTGATACGAGAGACCGGGATTCAAATCCCGGTTGGTACTCAACTTTCCAGTAGGGGTCCTTGGGCAAAAGACCCCCTAACGCTTCACCTGCCTACCTCAAATATGAGAGTGACATGAACTAGGAGAGTCATGCCGGCTTGGACGTCGCCCGGATTAACAAGGTCCGCGCCAGATGTTGAGGAACCAGGACAATCTGACGATAAGTGGGCTACTGGAACAAACCATTCATGGACGAGACAAGAGAACCTGGAATTGATGGAATGCTACTACAACAGTAGACCTAATGAGAGGGGATATATGAAACGTATGAGGGGACTGTGGATGGACAAAAGACCTACATCCACACTTACTGAGAAACAGCTAGTTACCCAACGCTTCAACATAGTAAAGAGGAAGCTGCTCTCACAGCTTGAGATAGACCAACTCCACATTACATCCCAGACTCGAGAAGACCTGGAAGAACAAGTGGATGTGCAGCCCACACCTGAAGCTGAAACTTCACTGCCACCCCCTCCATTGCAGAGCACAGCAGCTGATATGAGGCATAAGATCATGGAGAAACTAGCTACAGTCAATCCTCGAGACCGATTACCAAGGCTCAGTGGAGAAGTACCATCAGATAGTATGTTAGAAGATGCCAATAGAGCCCTCATGACAATCCCTACTACCACCATAACTCAAACCAATGAACTGGTATACGCTACAGCCTCTGTAATCCTGGAGATGCTTGGCTACACGATCAAGAAGAACAACAGTATGTACCCACCCTGGAAAATGAGGTTGGAGGATAAGATCAAGGCGACTCGGAGAGAAGTTAGTCAGCTGGTGGAACTACAGAAGGGTGTAGAGATTAAGGATAAGACTTGGCTACTGAAAAAATACAAGGGCCTGACTCCATCTGAAGCCCTAGAGACTGCTAAACAAAGGCTCACAGCACTGGCTACCAGGCTAAGGAGATACACTAGAGAAGCAGAGGCCAAAAAAGTAAATGCCCTGTTCTCCAAAGAACCATCCAAGGTGTACTCCCAACTGCAGTGCAACAACACAATAACAGCAGAGCCACCAGCAGCAGAAACTGAACAGTACTGGAAGAACATATGGGAGAAAGAGAAGACTCATAACACCAGTGCAAAGTGGCTGCAGGACCTGAGAACAGAGCACAGCAATCTCCCAGAACAGAAACCAGTCACCATCACAGTAGAAGACATCCAGCAGCGGGTCAAGAACATGAAGAGCTGGACAGCACCTGGACCAGACATGATCCACACCTACTGGCTAAAGAAACTAACAGCAGTGCATGAACGCCTAGCAGCACAGATGAACCAGCTGCTAGCAGCAGGCTCCCACCCAAACTGGCTAACACAAGGAAGGACAGTGCTGATCATGAAAGACCCCTGCAAGGGAACAGAACCGTCCAACTACCGGCCAATAACCTGCCTCCCCACAACATGGAAAGTCCTATCAGGCATCATAGCTGCCAAGCTACAGGACCACATGGGCCAGTACATGAGCACAGCTCAGAAGGGCATTGGGAACAACACCAGAGGCTCAAAACACCAGTTGCTCATAGATAGAGCAGTCGCCCAAGACTCAAGGTCTAGACAGACCAATCTGAGCACAGCCTGGATTGACTACAGGAAAGCCTACGACTCAATGCCGCACACGTGGATCTGTGAATGTCTGGCGCTATACAAAGTCAACAGGACACTAAGGACCTTCCTCAAGAACTCAATGGGACTATGGAAGACAACACTAGAAGTCAACTCAAGGCAGCTTGCACAAGTGGCCATCAAGTGTGGCATATACCAAGGTGATGCACTGTCCCCGCTGCTGTTCTGCATAGGCTTAAACCCCCTCAGCCAGATAATCACAAGGACTGGATACGGGTACAGGTTCAGGAGTGGAACTACCATCAGCCACCTCCTCTACATGGATGACATCAAGCTGTATGCTAAGAATGAACGAGACATCGACTCGCTAATCCACCTGACGCGGATCTACAGTGAGGATATCGGGATGTCATTCGGACTGGAGAAGTGTGGCCGGATGGTAGTGAAGAGAGGGAAGGTAGTCAAGACTGATGGGGTGGAACTACCAGCGGGCCACATAGCAGACATACAGACCAGCTACAAGTACATTGGCATCCCGCAGTCACATGGAAACCACGATGAGGAAGCAAGGAAGACAGCAACATCCAAGTATCACCAAAGGATAAGACAGGTCCTGAAGAGCCAGCTCAGTGGGAAGAACAAGATCCACGCCATCAACGGATACGCCCTGCCGGTCATCAGATACCCTGCTGGTATAGTGAGCTGGCCAAAGGAGGACATGGAGGCTGCCGATGTGAAGACCCGGAAGCTCCTCACAATGCACGGAGGTTTCCACCCCAAGTCCAACACCCAGAGACTGTATACCAGCCGGAAAGAAGGCGGGCGGGGCTTGGTGAGCGTCAAAGCCACTGTCCTGGATGAAACCCGGAACATCCAGGAGTACATCAGTAAGATGGCCCCCAAAGATGAGCTGCTGAGAGAATGCCTGAGGCAGCAGCAGACATGGGAGGAAGACCAAGCAGAAGAAGTGCCATGGCAAGACAAGACCCTGCATGGGATGTACCATCGACAGATAGCTGAGGTGGCTGACATTGGGAAATCCTACCAGTGGCTGGAAAGGGCTGGACTAAAAGACAGCACTGAGGCACTGATCATAGCAGCACAGGAACAGGCACTGAGCAGCAGATCCATTGAAGCAGGGGTCTACCACACTAGAGAGGACCCAAGGTGCAGACTGTGCAGAGAGGCCTCAGAGACAGTCCAACACATAGTGGCAGGATGTAAGATGCAGGCAGGAACAGCATACACTGAACGGCACAACCAAGTGGCTGGCATTGTGTACAGGAACATCTGCACAGCGTATGGGCTAGACCCTCCCAAGACCAGATGGGAGATTCCACAGAAGGTTGTGGAGAATAGCAGGGCTAAGATTCTGTGGGACTTCCAGATCCAGACGGACAGGCAGGTACTGGCCAATCAACCAGACATCGTGGTAATAGACAAGGACCAGAAGACAGCGGTGGTGATAGATATAGCAGTGCCAAGTGACAGCAACATCAGGAAGAAGGAATATGAGAAGCTGGAGAAGTACCAGGGCCTGAAAGAGGAACTAGAGAGGATGTGGAAAGTGAAGGCCAAAGTGGTCCCAGTGGTGGTAGGAGCACTCGGGGCTGTGACTCCTAAGCTGGGTGAGTGGCTCCAACAGATCCCAGGAACAACATCAGAGCTCTCTGTCCAGAAGAGTGCAGTGCTAGGAACAGCTAAGATACTGCGCAGAACCCTCAAACTTCCAGGCCTCTGGTAGAGGACCCGAGGTTGAGGAAGACACATACCACCCATAGGGGTGAGAGGGGAATTTTTTTTTTATATATATAAAATTGGTTTTTAGATTTTCTGTTTTTTTCTCTCCCTCTTCTTCACTTCCATAATTTTCAAAGGCAAAATGGGGACTGGGAAAATGGAAGGAGGAACAAAAATTCAAAAAATAAAAAAAAAAATGAAATTTTCTGGAGATGTCGAAAGATTTTCTTGTGGATTAGGTGGGATTTGGTGTGTGTTTGTGAGGTTTTTTTTGTGAAACGTGTCTATATGTATTTCATCCAGCTCTCCCCAGAATCCAACAGGTGTAAAGGGAGAGAGCCACCTTTGTATTTCATAGAGATAGTTAACAAAACAGTACAACATTTTTCTTCAAAATGTTTCAGGTTCATCACCCATCTTTTCAACAAAAATTTGCATAGAAAATTTTTGGCTAGCACTGATATTTGAGCCAGCTGTCCAAACCCTGAATGTTATGAACGCATAAAATTCTTTGCTCAGTGAGGTTCCCTGGCACTTGTACGAGAAAACGATGAGCCCTAGCACTATCGATGAATGAATATCCTGCCCAGGTGCCACAGTGAATGGGTGCTTTATGAATACTTACAGTCTTACTTAGGTTAGCCCTTATGTTGAGGGTTTAATAGTGACTTAAGTAGCACAGAAGCCCTCTGCACACGTATGAATTTCATTATTTAGAGGTAGTAAAATCTTTGCAGGTTAACTGTTATCATTTCTATTGTCTGCCAGCTGATGGCCAGACACTACAGCAAATTTAATCAGATATCAGTGTTCCCCACTTGGTGCCTGGAATAGCTGAGTACCTTCTGTACTGCTCACTTCCACTGAGGCTTGAACGAAGAGGTTCTTGCTCTAAATGAAACCTCCTGCTAACTCAATTAGGAGTTTTGCTGAGCTCATCTCATGGAAGTTTCACTGTGCATATCTTACATTTGTTGTGTAAAAAACAAGACAACATCTCAATTTTTTCTTATTTCAGGGATGTGTTACCTGGAAAACCACTCAGAGTTTCATTTTTATTTTTTTGAGTACCTGCCAGCATCCTATTTTGCCATGTTACCTGTACATTTCTAATAAGTGAACCGTTTCTCAGTACTGTAACTAACTTTTATGGGGCAGCTCAGCATCACAGTAACTATGCTCGCCCCTTGAATTGAAATACCTTTTTTGACAAATGTTTTGCTAATTGCTTTTGGCACCAATCAGCATCTGAAATGAAAAGTTGCCATATGTAACTTTACACTGGCTCAAAAAGACAACAAGCCATTGTTAGTATGTAGAAAAATAAGGCATGAAAATGTATGGGTGCCATTCAAGGGTCATTAAAATTACAGATTAAACAAAAAACAATCTCATTTCAGACAGCATACAACTCCTTCACTTTATATTTCCCAGTCCATTTTAATACTTGCAAAATTCACAGGTAGTAACTGAACAATCATGTTCCTAAGCTGTCTCACAGACACAATTAAAAAGAAATAACTCTTTAGTGGATGAATCAATCCTCTTGCAAATCTCCTCTCCCTTGTTTAAAACTATTTGTTTCCAGAAATATACTCGAGGTAAAGACAAATCGCTTTCACTGTTGTTTTACTACTACTTTTTAGGTAGCTAACTTTTTGGAAAGACTGAATGTTGACAATAAAAATATACAGGATTAGTGACAGAAACATCCAGAAAGTGACAAAATCTTGATTTGATAATCATAAAACCTATCACTGAAACTTTTGCAATGTTTTAAACTGCACGGTTCTTGGAACTGCAGGTGAGCAGTAAATTAATGTATAAATGCATTTGTGAAACAGAAAACAGCCTTATTGCTTCATCAGTATCCTTCACCTTCTTTAATGTGTTACAAACTACACTCAATGGTCAGGTCACATCTGACAACTCAAGAAGCCTATGGAAAATACAGGAACACCCAAACCTTTCCTAAGCAAGGCCTGCACTGGGACTGACAAATGTCACACTGAATTCATTTGTAGTGTGTTTGTAACCACGTTGGTCATAAAAATAAGCCTGGGGCCTTAAATTAATAACTACGTTGGACACTAAAAATCACAGACTCAGTAAAGACAGTGGATTTATGGCTCATTACAATAATCTGGAACCCACTAACCATCCTTCATCCTGCAGCTATGAAGGTGTGAATTGCCCACTTCAGCTTGAATGGTCTCTTACAACATGTTAACTCCTTATGCAAAAACGATCCGTTCCACCTTGTCTTTAGCTATGACACTCTGTGTACCTTTCCCAGACCTGAGGAAGAGCTTGTCTCTTTTACCTAATGTAGTTGGTCCAATAAAAAAGATATTACCACACCCTCCTTGACACCTAATGTAGACAAACTGGAGTACATTACAGCCATCTTTATACAGAGGGGCAGACGATAGCGACTGTATGTCCCAGCATGCAGTGGAGCCAGGCCATGCTGACCATATCAGAGTACAGTATGGTCTAATCTTTATGGGCCATGTATTATATTGAAAATGAGTGGCAGTGGTCTGCAATTTAGAAATCCATGAGTCATTTGGCACCTCCGCCACAGCTTGGTTGCCAGTGATGTAGTAAAAACACAAAGTCAAGCTACCCAGGCGCAGAATGACTCAAACATGCTGAACAAGAATATAAAATTACAAGCTGCCAAAGTTTACAAAAAACAGGTCGATAATAATAAAAAAAAATCCTTTTGGAAATGGATAAAATAAATAGACTTAAAATAATTGAATGTGTATTTCTAGCTCCATTTTCATTATAAATATATTTAGCAATTCGAGTATATTTACAGCCCAGACTGATAGCTGGCCACTTTGACCACAGGAATGTTGTCTTCTTCTAGAACAAATTGTGCAGTAACTTCATGTGCTACTTAGAGGTTACTGAATTATGCTTCCCCACCAGGGAAAGCACATGAGAAAGCAAATCCTCTCTTTGATGTGCTTTGACCTACAACTTGTCAAATCAAGAATTCTTGATCTGCTGTCTGATGTTGCTAGAAATCAATCTGCACTCATTCAAATGGAGAGATTTGTGTGCTGGTTTCCTGATACGATAAAGCTTAAATATGCATGCCCACCAGGCTGGAGGGTGGGGGTGGGGGGGGCAGAGGAGAGGGGAGGAATGTTTTCTGATCATTTGCCCACAGGCAGCTAAAACTTCAAATCTGGTTGTCCAACAAGCTAACTTGGTTGTTCCAATTTTCAGGCTGTGAACTCATTCTCTCAAGTAAATGAAAGCAAAACGTGTTACTGCTATGATCACCTTAAGGCATTCCTCTGCATCATTGTGCTTGGTTTCCCATTTTAATTCTTTTGTTTTTTCTGTGTCTGACTATCACTTGATCTTGTGTGTAATTTTATCCTCACTTTAATATAAATGAAGATACCACTGCTACTAGCAGTTTGAGACTGTGTACTGAAGTTGAAACTCTGTAATAACTCATTGCAATTTCAAGTAAAAATTCCAATACCTAAATTAGTGTCTAATTAGTTTGAAATGCGATCATACAAAATAACACTGGCCTAATCCTCCATAAGTGATGTTTGCTGTTGTGCTGTGTTGGTGATTTAGGGTGACCAGATGTTAAGGGGAAAATATTAGGACCACTGCGGGGGAGGGCGTTTTTTGGGTTTTTTTTACATTCATCCATCCGGGAGTTCAGCGGCAATTCCGCAGAGAGCCCTTCAGTCACGGATGATCTTCAGTGGTATTTCAACGGCAGGTAATAAATCTTGCTGCCAAAGACAGAAGCACCTGCTGCTGAAATACTGCTGAAGACCATCCGTGACTGAAGGACTTTCCACTAAATTGCCGCTGAGGACCAGAAAACAAAATATCGGGACAAATGGCATCCCAACCATACTCTGGTCGGGATGCAGGACAAACTCCTCAAAATTGGGACAGTCCGTCTGGTCACTCTATGGTGATTCTCAATGACTATTAGAGCTGATCAAAAAATTAAAATTTTATTGCCATGAACAATTTTAAATGAAATCATTCCTTCCCAACTTTTGTGAGATATTTCAATTATTTTCAGTATTATTTTAAATGAAAGAATTTTAATCTTATTTTGTTTTGAACTGACATTTTCATTTCATTCTGTTTCAAAAAAGCAATATGAAAGTGTCAATCAGAAATGAGAATTTCAATGTCAGTTCCTTTTTTTTTCTTTTGAAAATTAAAAAAGTTCATTGGAAACAAACTCTTTTTGAAAAACATTTAAATGTATGTGAACCTGAATTTTCTGAAAGGCAGGAATAATGCCATTTGAATCAATGATGTAAAGCCAGTGAGAAATTAATGAGGCCACCTGGCCCCTAGTATTAAAGAATACAACTGCTCCGTGGGGCTCCCACTAGAGGGCAATATGACCTATCCAGCAGAGAGCACTATTCTATACACATGAATAGGTTGCACAATGCATAAATACCTTTACAGAAATTCCTTATAGTGGAGGCTTTCTTACACCTAAATCCCATGGATAGAACTGCTGTATATGCAACATGTATGTCACCACAGTAAACAATTCAGATGTCAGTGCCTACTGTATGGCCTATCATGGAAAGACTTGGAAATGTCTTCTCTTCAGATTTGTGTGTGGATTGATTTAAAAGTGGAAAGCCTCTATTTAAATATTTGATTTTAATAAATGTTTACATTTGAATTTCGGTTATTTTCTAAGAATGTCACCCAATCAGAATATGCCCATCATTAAAACATGTTGATCTGACAACTAAATAGACCCTTTACACTAGATTTGGTACATCTTTTTGCTAGCTAGCAGGGTACACTATGTACATTTATTTAAGTAATTATATAGCTTAATATTTTCAGATTCTTGTTCATTCTACATTTTTAGTATGTTAGAAAATGGTGAATGATACATAGTTTTTTTACTAGATAAACTTTTTGCTCATGATTTGTGTCAAGCTGTTTAGGATAGTAACTGGAATTTAATTAAACACACAAAACAGCATATGCAATTTATTTTTGTTAAACAAAACACACAAATATTTTGGATACATAAACTTCTGTTATCAAAACATGTTTCGCATTTACAAGTACATGATTTATTAAACACAGGTATTAGTCAGTGAATTAAATTGATTATTTCAGGTCAGCCTGGGAAATTTTTCAAATACACCTAAGTAAAAGTGACGGGATCTTAAGTTCCTAATCACCTAAGTCTGTTGAAAATGATACACTGGCCCAAGTTACTTAGACTGTCCTTCAAACATGTAAAACTAGTCGATCTCATCCCCTCCCTTCTCATTTTTATTCATTTATTTCAGAGAAAGACAATTCTTACTGCTTTTTTATCTCCCAATTGATTTCTTAACTTTGAATGAATTAGTCCAAATGGAGAAAGTATTCTTTCTGTGCCTGTCAATGAAGCTACTGTTGTCAAAAGCTGATTTAGCTCTTCATCAAACTCTTGTTCCAGGTGCTTATCTATCCGTTCAGTAATGTGACTTAAATTATCATCAGCAAACTTGTGCTGCTTGAATGGGTCACCTCCAGCCCTGAAATTGATTATGGTTGGCATGACTGACAGGTGATTATTAGATACCCATGTCATGGCAGCATCTTCTTCAGCAGTTTGGCATCTCCCCTGCTACTAGGGGTTATGTCTTTTGCACATCTGTATTTTATTTGTTTAGGGACAGAGAAGGAGGCAGTTGAGAAATCAATAAATTTCTGTTTGTCTCTCTGTGTACACATGCAAGATGCTGGAGCAAGGTCATTTACCTGAAGCTCCCACAATCAATCAGAAGCAAGGGCTGGTAGTTACTGGGCAGCTCAGTGTTTTTCCACGAGCTGGAAAGAGATTCCAGGGTGGGTGGAGTCATAAATATTCATTATTTGAGAACTGAGCTCAGGTAGGGAGACAGTATAAAATAAGAGTAAGATACTCCCCAGATGGGCTCAGTAGATCATCCTGATGTGCTGCAGGATGGTGTCTCTTGGAGTCAGAGGCTGGGTTTCAATGCCTGTGATGACTTTCCCAGTCTCTTGCACTCATTAGCACAGACCATGGGTCCCCCTAGATCAAGTCCTTAATACAATACAGGATCTATTGTGCCATATTTATAGAGCTTGACTTCAATGTTAGATATTTTCTCCCTAATTCTTCCTTTATATATAGAAAAACAGCCTTTAACCTAAAGTGTTTGATAAAGGCTCATGGATTCGGCACATTTATTTTTTTATTTAAATATTTTAAGAGATGATAATAAATTTAGATCTTAACATATGCTGTGTTAAATTCCAAATTTCATTTTAAACAGGTTTATTTTTATAAAAAGTAAACAATATCATTTTAAGAATAAAAAATTAATTTTTTTTTCCAAAAGTGTCATTGATTTTTTATTACATTGGGTAGCTAGAACCCACCTTTGGCTCTTTATAGTTCAGTTCCATTGAAGTCAAGCTTCCAGGTAGGGCTGGATGACTTTTTTTTCTGTCGAAACTGTTTTGGAGGGAAAATTGGGTTTCGATTAAACAAACTTTTTCAAAGTGTCTGCTTTCTCTGGACATTTTCAGTTTTTAGTTGAAAAACCGAAATCTTTCAATTTCAAAATGCCACCCCAGTGCTTCATGGGAATTTATGTTCATGGCATATAAACAAAAGTAAGAATATTTTATGTTTTTATCTTTCTGGAAGGTTGCTATTTAACATTACTTTATTTCTTAAAATACAAAACCTTAGGATACCAGAACCAAAAAACAGAGAGACAAAGCAGGCTGCTTCCAAAGGCAAAGAGGCACAACTCACTCCACCTGGCTTGAGGCTGGATTTTGCAAACTGACTGTAATGCTGGCAGACACAAATTGCACACTTCCCTACAGAGCCCCTACCTTGCAAGCAGGACCAAGAAACCCCCTAAGAAATTAAAGTGACAGCCTGCGATTCTAACAGTTATCAATACACCACAGAGCTGCAGTTCAGTTGTGTTATGTCTCCATTCTCAACAGGCCAGGCTTCCAGGTTGGACTACATCTCCCATGATGCCCCATGCCAGGCAATCCCAGGATGGGAGACTGTGTTGCATCATCATGGGGGATGTACTCTGATGCAGGAGTCCAGCCCATAGAGGAGAATGGGAACATGAGGCAACTGAGCTATAACTCAGATGAGATTTTATTTCTGACCATCCCTACTTTCAGTGTCATCTTCCAGGCTGTGGAAGATTAACTGCTACTGCACCACTGTGTGTGCCATTTCTTGTCCCTTACCACACTGCAGATACAAGTCTACATGGAAAGAGTGCTCCAGGATTCAGGAAGAGGGCAGACAAGGTGGTGCTTCAGTGGAGGCATCCCATCTAGATTTAGCATGTGAGTGAAGGCATAAAATGAATGTTGTCTTTGTTAGATTCACTTACGTTTCCTCTTCTCCCTCTCACTGGTGCTGTGTTCCGGTAGGTATTGTGAAAATATCAGATCTTCTAGTTTTGGCAAATTCACCTTTCAAAGAACTAAAAATGACTGTTTCCAACTACAGTAGGTGTTATGACTGGGACAAGGACCGTCATACCTAATGATCAGAGCAGGAGTTGGGCATGGGGAAGTCAGAGTTTGAGACAGGCCAGAGGGCAAACAGAGAAACAGACAGGGTCAGGTTACCAGGAAATTGGGGTCAGGCACCAGGTTACAGGCAGCAATCCAACACTGAAGTTGAGGACAAACCAGGGTCAGAAGCCAGATTCTAGGGGCTATTGCAAGCAGAGTCTAGAGCAAGACAGACAGGTAGTCTGTGCTGTTGCTCAGACAGCTTCCCTGGTTTAAATACTGATATCCTGATAACGGCCAATCAGTGGGCTGTGAGAGGCCACAACTCAGCTCCTGCTAGGTGGTACACCCTGCCAAGCGCAGTCTGGTAGAACCCTCCCCTAGGAGCCTTGCCTGAGTCTCTAGGGGCCATGCAGAAGTATCAGGGGTGCACAACTCCTAGGATCCTGGGTTCCAGCCCTGCAGGTTCTAGCAGTAGGTACTCAAAGGAATATGTTGGAGGAAACAAAGCAGAGTTTATTTCTATGGTTTATGGATCTGAAATTAAATATATATTGGCACTGCCTAGTTGGCATCCACCATCCAGTGCCTCTCCTGTGTATCAGTGTTATCAGTGACATAGTATACCCCAAGGAACTGCAGTAGCAAAAGATAATTAACCTATAAATTAGTGCCTCCATTTTGCCTGCTGTGAAAGACTAGTGAAATACCAAGTAGCAGCCTCTCTTTAAGGCCCTGTTTGATTTCTGCTAATGATTATGCCAAAGGGGACTGCATCTTTAAATATGGAATTATTAGGCTGCTGTACCTAAAAGAAGTTTTCATAATCACAATGTAACTTTTCCTGGCTCCTAAACATTTTAGATCTTAAGGCAAGTTATTGTTTAACTATAAATAACTAACAACAACAGCAACAACAAAAGCCATCAATAGAGCCACAGAAGAAAACAGTCATTTTAAATGGTCAGGTTAAATAAAATCTTACTTCAGCTTGCTTTGTCTTCCCTATTTCAGAGCTGTCATGTCTGAGTTTGCAAAACTACCAAAACCAACAAAAAAAAAGTAGAGGAAAACAAAGTTATTTGCTCTATGCGGGGGAGGTATCCATTTCTGCAGTATTACACTGCTACCACTGGTATTGCTTAAACGTTTGCTTCTTATCCATTTCTCTACCCAGGCAAGTCGTTATGAATTCAAAGATTCTCCTGTAATAATATTATTATAACATATCCCAAGAATGTTCCAGTTAATAAAACCTAAGTCATAAGTTTGGATGACATAGATAAAGAGTGCAAGCTCCATCGTGTGCCAGCAATGCTCCTCTGCCATGTACATTGGCCAAACCGGACAATCTCTGCACAAAAGAATAAATGGACACAAATCTGACATCAGGAATCATAACATTCAAAAACCAGTAGGAGAACACTTCAATCTCTCTGGTCACTCAGTAACAGACTTAAAGGTGGCAATTTTGCAACTGAAAAGCTTAAAAAACAGACTTCAGCAAGAAACTGCTGAGCTTGAATTAATATGCAAACTAGATACCATTAACTTGGGTTTGAACAGAGACTGGGAGTGGCTGGGTCATTACACATATTGAATCTATTTCCCCATGTTAAGTATCCTCACACCTTCTTGTCAACTGTCTAAAATGGGCCATCTTGATTATCACTACAAATGTTTTTTTTTCTCCTGCTGATAATAACTCATCTTAATTATTTAGCCTCTTACAGTTGGTATGGCTACTTCCACTTTTTCATGTTGTCTGTATATATATATATATATCGTTTTACTATATGTTCCATTCTATGCATCTGAAGAAATGGGCTGTAGCTCATGAAAGCTTATGCTCAAAGAAATGTGTTAGTTTCTAAGGTGCCCCAAGTACTCCTGTTCTTTTTGCGGATACAGACTAACACGTCTGCTACTCTGAAACCTGTCTGTTCTGTGTTTGTACATCACCTAACACAGTGGGGTCCTGGTCCATGGCTGGGGTTCCTATGTGGTACTTCAATACAAAAATATTAATACCTTTCATATTCATGGATTCCTAAACTATGAGTATAATATTTATGGTCATTTCCATATCATCCAGTACTTCTGGTATAATTGTTTTCCCATAAGTAGATTATTTACTATGGCAACTTGAACTGCCCTCTAGTGGCTGGTTCACATAAAAAAAAAGGTAAGAGCCTATTACATCTGCCATCTAGTTTTGTTGCTCCTTTAACACAAGCAGTAGCTGCTTGTGCCTTTAATGTTGAAGGTCTTTAGTTTATTCCCTACTGAGGACCCAAGTGGGGAGCTGTGACACCCACATAGTTTTTGATAAATATGGAGATGGCAGAAAGAGTACAGATCAGTAAATGCAATATGCTTGGCCCCTTTTATATAGGATGCAATATCTGGATCTACATGGGCAGATGCTTATATCTGTGTGGAATCCTATTGACATCAGTAAAAATTTGCCAGGTGCAAGAGTCCATCCATATGTACTCAGTTATAGGTCCAGGGCCTATGACAATATGTGTTAAATTAGCTTCAGG
Source organism: Chelonoidis abingdonii (assembly GCF_003597395.2). Lineage (NCBI taxonomy): Eukaryota > Metazoa > Chordata > Testudines > Testudinidae > Chelonoidis > Chelonoidis abingdonii. Next base: position 26,812,617 of record NC_133770.1, on the reverse strand, counting down.
AGAGGCTTCCTTATTTGAAGAAAGACTTGGATTTGAACATTTAATATGAGAACGATATGAAACATGTTACCTAGTAAATACTAAAGTCTACAGGCATGCAAAAGTCATGATAATCAATTCATTAACTATCTCCTTAGTGTCTTTAATAAAAAAAGTGAAAAACATGATGAGAAAGATATTTACTGTTGTACATTTGAGCTATAATTGTCTGAATGAATAGGGTACCTACTGAAACAATTTTTTTTAAAAATGAGATGTTGGAGTAATTATTGTAGGTCTGTTTGTTTGTTTGTTTGTTTTAAAGTTTCTGGTGCTTCATATTGTCAAGGCAATAATGCAAATTCCCTATCCAAACTATATCCTTGTAGAAAACAACATGTAATGCACTTTCACTAACTTGGTTCAAGTTATTATTGTGACTCTCAGTTTGTGCACATATGTACTAAGTATTGACTGGGATTCAAGGTTAATAGTGGAAATCCTAAATGTATTATTGACCGTTGTAGGTCACTTGTTCCACCTATGGGGCAGTAGTTTTTTCTAAGCTATAAATTTAGTTTACTTCCCATTTTGACTTGCTCTTTGGTAGCACATTTCCCACCTTGTTTCTGTTAATGCTAATGTATTTTAGTGCATAGGATCACGTGGTGCTTACAATGAATTGCAAAGTTCTGCTACAGAGAGATAATGCACCATCACAGGTTAATGAATGTCAGATTTTACAATTTCAGCCCTATCTTTTTTTTTCTTTAATTGAAAGAAATCTGGCCAAATTCCCTGCTGCCCCAGGAAGATCTTTAAAATATTGTTTAATGAACTTCTACTGTCAGAACTGCTCCCCAAAAGGAGTTTTTAGTAGTGAAAATTAAGACTTGAGCCACAATGGGAGACAATGTACTTAGGACTCTAGATTGGGATAGAAGAGACCTGGGTTCTATTACTGACTCCCACCTCACCTCTCTGAGTCCTTATTTCCCTTCCATTTGTCTTGCCTAATTAGACTGTGGTTAAGAAAAACACTTAAACAGGTGCTTGAACTTAAGCATTTGTGTAGACCCATGTAAGTTAAGAAAGCAAGGGCTTAAGTATTTCTGAATTAGGGTCATAGATCCTAGAGGCAGGGACTGTTTCTTACAAGATGTGCTGTGCCTAGCAAAGTAGGGGCCAGATCTTAGTTGGGGTCTCTATGGACCACAGTAAAATAATAATGAATAACAACAAACATTGAAACATTCATGAAAAACCTCGGCTACTGATTGTGACTACTCTATAATAGAGTGTTGGGGAGGAAGTGGCTGGTATACTAGCGTTACATCATCAGTTTGTGTTCATCGGTGTTGTTACAGCCCCTGCTTCCATGCTGCAGCTACAGGATTTCAAGCTGCAATATCTACGGAGATTATGAGATAAGGATATTACTTATCGAGTGTTGGTAGAAGGGCTCCAGTTCTTCACAACAGTTACTCTCACTCCTCCACTGCTCTTTCCCATTAAGTCGCTCTTCTCTGAGGCTATGGCTACACTACAGAGCTTACTGTGGCACAGCTGCACCAGTGCAGCTGCACTGCTGTAGCACTGCTAGTGCAGATGCGCTAAGCCAGTGGGACGGAGCTTTGCCATCAACTTAGTTAGTCCAGCCCTCGCGAGTGGCTATGTCACTGGGAGAAGTTCTCCAGCTAACATAGTGTTGTTCACACCGGCACTTAGGTTGGTATAACTTATGTTGCTCGGGGGATGGCCTTGTTGCCAAGAAGGCTAAAGGCATATTGGGCTGCATTAATAGGAGCACTGCCAGCAGATTGAGAGAAGTGATATTCCCCTCTGTTTGGCACTGGTGAGGCCACATCTGGAGTATTGTTTGGGCCCCCCACTATAGAACGGATGTGGACAAATTGGAGATAGTACAGCGGAGGGCAGCGAAAATTATTAGGGGGCTGGGGAACATGACTTATGAGGGGAAGCTGAGGGAACTGGACTTATTTTGCCTGCATAAGAGAAGAGTGAGGGGGGATTTGATAGCAGCCTTCAATACCTGAAGGGGGGTTCCAAAGAGGATGGAGCGAGGCTGTTCTCAGTGGTGGCAGATGACAGAACAAGGAGAAGTGGTCTCAGGTTGCAGTGTGGGAGGTCTAAGTTGAATATTAGGAATAACTATTTCACTAGGGGTGAAGCACTGGAGTGGGTTACTTAGAGAGGTAGTGGAATCTCCATCCTTAAAGATTTTTAAGGCCTGCCTTGACAAAGCCCTGGCTGCGATGATTTAGTTGGTGTTGGTTCTGCTTTGAACTGAGGGTTGGACTTGATTACCTCTCCAGGTCTCTTCCAACCCTAATCTTCTATGATTCTATGAGTCTATGGCTTATTCACACCCCTAAATGACATAACATATGCCTATTTCAGCTGTATTATGTACACAGTCTGAGTGTCTCTTGCTCGTTGAGTCAATAGTGAATGTTTTTTGTTTCTGCTCTGCTACTTCTAAAGTGAAAAGAGATGCAGATCAGGTCAAGGAGTGAAGTAAGATTCGCCGTTGTTTGGAGACTTTATAGCAAGGTTGGATGTCTTTCTAAAAGATGTGCTCTAGTTCAATCACAAGTTGTTGAGCTTGGTGCAGGAATCACTGGGTGAAATCTATGCCCTGTGTTCTGCAGGAGGTAAGACCTCCTACAGGAAAGGTAGGGGATGAAAATTCAGCAGAAAATTGAGATCGCTTTAGTTAGACATGGATATTCAATTCTGAATTTTAAAAGTGTCAGAAAAATAAAGCACAACAGCTGCAGACTAACAACATGTTCCTTTTACTATATTGTTCTATAGAGCTAGTAGGCTTCATAAGACTGCTGTCATCCCATAATTTTTAAGGTAGATCATTAAGATGCACTATTCATTTTATGCAAAGCTACATAGAATACCAATGTGACCTTCATAGCATGTTAAACTTGCCAGAGTCCAGAGAGGTATGGTCTACTCCACATCTAAGCTGCACATAGCTCACACCGTCTCTCTCTCTCTCTCTCTCTTTAATTTGAAGATTTAGGTTAGGCATAAATTTATTACTAACATAAATTTATTTTTTAGAGCTTGGCATTTGTAACCATTTAGTAATGGGTCTTAGAAAGACTTTAATATTAAAGATAACAGTAGAAAACAAGTCTGCATTATGAGAGGTAAGCCATTAGAAACTAGATCTGCCTCTAAGGGTATTTTCACCTTGTAATGTTTGCAATAATATATTAATGTCTAAGAAGCAAGAAAGTTAGAGAGGTATTACATGTTTAATTTACTGCTGTGGGCATGTAGCTAATGAATTAAATTACACAGAGATGTCTCTACTTTGACCATAATCTTGGTTTCAAGCAAATTTTCTCCTCTGCAACAAGAGCTCTTTAGTTAGCTGAAGGCAGTAGAGATTATACATAGAAATATTCCCTCACATAAACAAAGGATCATTTTGTAACTCTTTAATAATTAATCTGTGAGACTGCATGGTGCACGTCACTGATTTTTTATTTTAGTTAGTTTCTGCTGTATTCATCTGAAAATAAAACACTAATAAAATTACAGTAAAAAGTATCAGAGGGGTAGCAGTGTTAGTCTGTAACCACAAAAACAATGAGAAGTCTGGTGGCACCTTAAAGACTAACAGATTTATTTGGGCATAAGCTTTCATGAGTAAAAAACCACTTCTGCAGATGCATGGAGTGAAAATTACAGATACAGGCATAAATATATACTGTCATATGAAGAGA
>NC_133770.1:26804707-26807838 GCF_003597395.2 Chelonoidis abingdonii | reverse complement strand
AGAGCATGAGCTGGCCCAGACTGTGGACCTTCAGGAAGCAGTTCAAATCTTTGCAACAAAGAAGGCATGGAAAGCACCACTTTGAGTATTCAAACAGATTAAAATGCCAGTGTTTACTATGCAGACAAGAAAAGTTACATTTGCTCTTCAGGCATTTGAAAGTTAAGTGTTACTTAAAATTTTTGAACAAGGCATTTTAAATTGTTAGTTCTCCTTTATTGGGGTAGGTAGCAAAGCAGTACCATAAGAGGAGTAGAACAGGAAGAAGGCAGAATTGAGACCTTTCAAAGTTTTGGCCCAAACAAAGGGGCATAGGGGCGTCATTCGAGCTCCCTGCCTTTGGTGCCAAAATGTTGTGGGCTGGCCCTGTGCTAGAGTGAAGTAAAGGGACAGGATCACACTGCAGTTAGGTATGAAACTTCAGTTCCATTTATAACGTCACACCTTTCCAAACAGGAAACTGGAAAGGCATCGTTGATGCAAGTTGAGATGATTTCAAGTGAGTGGTCAGTGCAAATCCAAAACTGTTTGTTCTTGTGTACGATTTTCAAAATCACTCACCATTGGCCTAACTTAGCTCTTGCTAATAACACTTTCATTGGTTTCAGTGGGGACAGAGTTAGTCCAGCACTGAGGCCTTTTGTAAATGCCACCTATAGAGAGTGGAGGATATTATTTATGTTTAGTGACAGCTAAGATTGTGGCAAGACAGACCGACCCATCCAGCCAAAACCTTAAAAGAATAGAAATAAGAAAGCAATGGGAAATACTTGTATATTTCTTTTTACCTTCACATCACCTACAATGTTATTGATAAATTATTGTAACACTCCATAAGGCTTTCATTTCCATCGCCAGCAGATACCAATCTTAGCAATAATCCCATATGCTTTCATATAAATTATATTAACAAAACAGCACATCTGACACGCATTCCATGCATTTGGGAAATTATTCTGTCTTACCACTGATGATAAAGATCAGGTATGTGTTGCTTTTTGGTATCTGTTGGAGATATAAGTGAATATCCAAGTTTGACGCATGCTTTCCCAATGTGTCTTACAACTATTTACTAGTCAGGAGTAGAATATTGGTTTAATCAACTTCTCCAGAGTAAGTGTCTGGACAAGGTCAGAAATAAGGATATTTGAAGCTGAACCCAGGAATCACCTCCATCAGCACTGGTTCAGTTTCAGGAGTTTTCTTGGTATGGACATATTATTAGAATGGAAGACTAAGAAATTCTGAAGTGTGTGTATCAAGGAATGCTGCTACACAGATGGAAATCATGTGGATGCCAAAAGCTTTGGTGGCATGATAAGATAGCCAGTGATGGACAGACCCTGAATTTCCAGCCAGACCACCTTAAGGATCTAGCCAACAATTGCTTTGGGTAGCACCCCCTATGTAATGAGGGTGGAATTTACCATGATAATGAACAGAATATTGGTGATTGGGAATTCTGGATTCCATCCTTGGCTCTGGGAAGGGAGTGTGGGCTTATCAGTGGTCAGAAATAGGATAGTCAAAACTGGTTTAAGTCATTCCGAAAGGCAGCCTGGTGCAATGAATAAGATTGGGGGTTGTCATGTTAAAGATATGAATTTTGTGCTTCCTGTCACTTTGCATCAGCTATCTGTTAACTTCTTTAAAAATGGGGGGAAGAGGGGAAAATATTCAGTAGGTCTTCCTTACTTTATAGTAGTTTGGAAGGCATTGATATAGTCAATAATAATATAGGTAGTGAATTGCACAGGAATTCAAGCAGCTCTTTGACGAGTTCAGATTTGAACTCCTGGTCTGTGCTTTTCCACATCAGAGAACTTTTCCTTCACTAAAGGGGGTATTTGGTAAGAGGCTCTTCCCCTTCCCCCTGGGAAATGAATGATGGCATTCACACTGCAGCAGATTTGTTGTCAAATTAAAATTCAGCAGATTCAACTTGATACATATTTTGTGGTATGGCTAAAAAAATGATCAAATACTCTATAGATAAAGACTACCAGTGTATAGGTGCTATTCTGCAAATCAGCAAGGCAGGGGCAGCAATAAGGCCAAAGGACAGGTCCCAGAATGTGTTAAATTTCTTGCCAAAGGGGCACAAAGACCCTAGGTCTATTGAGAGATTTGCAATGAAGTGCCTGTGGAAGAGTTGGGATGATGATGGGCTGGGGAAATCTCTCCTGATGGACCTAAGATCTTTGTGCCCCTTTTACAAGAAACTGTGCCCCAAGGGAAAAAGTCTTTTCAACCCAGGCATTAGAGCTAAGAAGAGACCCAGGAAAGGTCTCTTCAGAGTGGGCCTGGAAGATGCTGGAGCCTGAAGCCATGAGGAAGAAAGGGGTTGATCCTGGATGGGCTACAGGAACTATATGTTTATTATGGAAGGATTTAATAAATTATCCCCAAGGGGGTGATGTTATGTTAAAACTCATGGCTGCCTGTGAGTTTTTTTTGGGGGGGAGGGGGAAGCCAAGAGGGGAACTGTCATAAGGTGGTATGGTTTAGGATTGCACCATACCCTAGAATGGGATCTTACTGATTTTTGTTTAATTAACTTCTTTTAAAATGAAAATTGACTGTGTAGTGAGCTGTTAGAGCTACAAATGAAGTTGGGTTTTCCTCACCTCTGTGTCTATTTCTTGACTGGAGGGTGGATTGTAAGAGTGTTCACAGTGCTTCTGCTACTAATACAAGCAGTATATGAGCAGTAGCAGGACACAGACGTGAAGAGCCACAGCTTAGGATTCTGCTTGTAGGGAAAAAAGATCTTCTTTAGGGCATGTCTATACTACATAATTAAGTAGACCTAACTTACATTGACATATAGCCGCTACAGTAATTACATCGCTTGTGCATGTCTACACTTTGTTCCTTGTGTTGGCAGTGAGTGTCCTCACTAGGAGTGCTTGTATTGATTGCACAGTCAGTGTGGGGCATTGTGTGATGGCTGTTGAAAGCCAGTAACTGTTGATGTAAACCAGGGGTCGGCAACCTTTCAGAAGTGCTGTGCCGAGTCTTCATTTATTCACTCTAATTTAAGATTTCGCGTGCCAGTAATACATTTTAACGTTTTTAGGTCTCTTTCTGTAAGTCTATAATATATAACTAAACTATTGTTGTATGTAAAG
>NC_133770.1:26766028-26804210 GCF_003597395.2 Chelonoidis abingdonii | reverse complement strand
TTTCTGTAAGTCTATAATATATAACTAAACTATTGTTATATGTAAAGTAAATAAGGTTTTTTAAATGTTTAAGAAGCTTCATTTAAAATTAAATTAAAACGCAGAGCCTCCCAGACCGGTGGCCAGGACCTGGGCAGTGTGAGTGCCACTGAAAATCAGCTCACGTGCCGCCTTCGGCACACGTGCCATAGGTTGCCTACTCCTGATGTAAACAGTGCAGTGTCTACACCTCTCATGGAGGTGGAGTTATTTGACCCTACACCTCTCATGGAGGTGGAGTTATTAAGTCAGCATAGTGGGGCAGTTACCTAGGCGGAAGCAAAATGTTAGCAGCACACAGAAGGCGCTGGGTGGGGACCTTAGGGAAGGAGTAGGGCCACCACATCCCACTGCCCAGGTGTCTGGTGGCGGGTTGGCAGCAGCTGAGCGAGGGAAGGGTCAGCCTTCAAATTTATCTTAGGTTTTTTAAAAAAAAACACAGGTAATGCTGTGGTTTGAGGGAAAATATGTTTTGAACTTTTAATCTTTACAGTTAAAAACTTATACTGCATAGTGTATTTTTGCTGAGTAATCACATACATCCTGTAATTATTAGTATATTGAGGGTCTGATTTCTTTATTTTTTATACCATACTTCCATTTTTGGTCTACTTTTGCATCTGCCCTTAATTTTGCATCCACAGTGAATTGCAGATGCATGTCCTATGAGTTACACATCTCACGACCTAGTTGTGATCCCAAATCAGGAAGCTAGAAATCTAAAGAAAAGTATTAGCAACCACCATTCATTGCTCACTCAGGGAAGTGCAGGTGTGATCCATTTCAGAGACTGGACAACCAACTGCAGAAGAAAGTGGCTTGAGAAAAAGAAATGGCTATATTATCAGAGAACCACTGTGGTTCAGAGGTAACAGCTACTGACAGTGTCCAGTGTCCTCTTGACCCCCATTTTTGACACCTGTGTTTATTTGTTGGCTGCATTAGTGTAGTGGATGTTTTTGTCTGATTTTTGTGATTAATTTCTTTTTTGTTTGTTTGTTTTTGTTTCATAGGGAAGATGTAACACTAGCCCTTTGGTCAGTAGACACAGACCCTGCCATATCATGATTATAAACTTTCATAACCCTGACCCAAGTCACATGACAGGGTCAGGAAATAAAGATTAGGGTGAAATCTTGGGCCTACTGAGGTCAACGGGAGTTTTATTATTTACTTCAGTAAGGTCAGTATTTCACCTCAGCCTTCTACCAGCACTTCTGTGAGCTTTATTACAGAGACAAAGGTCACATTATAACATTTTTGTTTCCTGAAAGAATAAAATATAAGTTTTTAGAATAAGTTGTCAATAAAAGTTCAGAATTCACGACATGCAATATTCACTAATAACCACTTAAAAATTCATTGTTTTATGAACCTCATTTTCCCAAACTATTCCAGAGAAGTGGACACAAAATGGGTATGAACATGAGTGAAGCAAATGTTATTTTTTATTTGAACAAATATATAGGGTTATTTTTTACATTCTCTATAATAAAGTATGTATTCTGCTCCATAAGTCGCCTGAAGCAATTAGAAAGATGTATATGTGGTAAAGCAATAAAGCATTAAAAAAGATCTTTATAAGTGTGTATTGTGATAACTCAGACTGTCTGTCTCAATCTGTCTGTTTCTCAAAATATTGGTATTTTTTGTTCATTAAAACCGAGACCATGAACTCAGTTGGTGCAGGTCATGCCAATTCATGCACTCTGTTGAACTCAAATGCTCTAATAGTCGCATTTGTTTGACCTCATTGGCCACCTTCACTCTCGCTCAGCTCTGTTCTGTTCTGCTTCCTCCCACTCAGTCATAACTGGGGTTAATGAGAAATTGTGAAAATTAGTAGTAAAAGCTGATGAGGTCATCACTACAGTAGTCTATTCTTAGCTTGTTTTTTCCTTTTTAAGTTCAGACAGCTCTTCACTTAACTAGATATTCTAAACAAAAAAGCTGTTTCAACTTTTCCTTTACACATTATAGACAGTCTGGATGTTGTCTAACAGCTTCCCTTATAAGGCATTGTTTCCAGTTGCTTATAACTTTGTCAGACTTTAACCACTGAGCCTGGAATATTCCATGCTTGCTGCTAACCAGGCTAATTAAAAAAAAAAAATAGCAAAAGCAGACCAACCATTTCCTTGAATGAGATTAGAAGAAAGAAACATTTTTTGCCTGTGTTAAAAAAATTCATACAACCATTTCATTGAGAAGTTCTAGTATCTCCATGGTAGGAACTTGAAATTTGGCAGGAGATTGCTCTGTGGTCAGGAAGGTGCCTGTTGTGGTTATTGTTCCTGTGACAAACTGCCTAAACCTCGCCAAGTTATAAAAACTCTGAAAATAGCAGTTCATATAGGCTAGGTAGAGGCTTGGTAGAAGCTGACAGCTACATTCTATGAAGATTCCATCATCATTGATCATAATCCATCCTGACACAGCTCCTACTGTAATGACTGGACTACTCATGTTCCATCCCATAGAGAAACTGAACATGCTCTATCTTGTGGCTCTGTGGACTGTTGGTTGCTATGGTGCCAGGCACCAGAACGGAGAGCTGAGAGACTCTCCCATGCTCTCAATACATTTCTCCCCCAACCCTTTTCCCACTGGCATCCAGGCTGCACGGAGAAGGAAGAGGAAGCAGCTGAACTTCCTTGAATTTCTGAAGGGTAAGGAAGGAGTGAAGAGGAAGACAGGAGCACATTGGGGGCAAAGACGGGGGATGGGGATGACTGGGAGCAGTGGGGAGAGGGAGAGGCTGAGATAGACAAGAATAGATGGGGCTATAAGTGCTAGACATAGTGCCTTCCAGAATCTGGAATCAAAAGCAGGATTCTGAAGTCTGCATGTAAACTTTTATTGAAGCTTTCCATACATACTTACACAGGTGTTTAAAGCTATAGAAAAGTCCATGGTACCACTAAGTTTCTGAAAGCAGATTTTTTTCTGCTTTTATTTTCTTTTTTTAGGTATGCGTTAGTGATATTTCAGCTTCTCTGTATTTTACATATCTGAAAATACATGATTTGTCAAAAGCAAAAACTGAAAAGGTCTAAAAAAAATTAAGAACTCTCCAAAGCTGTCCACCAGATAGGATGAATAGCTTCCAAAGTTACAATATAATCTATTTGTGCTGTTGCTACCATGTTGTATTTCTGTTCCAAGATGTTCTACCCACGTAATGGGGTGCATACCTCACACTGGTTGTGAAAGTGTTAAATGGAACCAAAGAGACATTAGTGCTTCCTGATGGAGCTGAAGGGTGGGCAGGCAGGCCCAGTTTAATATAAAGTCCAAAATTTGGGGAGCTGAGTGGTTGAATTAAAGATGGATCCCAGCTGGGGTGGAGCTGAGTGACTAATAAAGAAAGGACTTCGGAGCAGTAGAAGGCAGGTAAGAGGCCCTGGAATCCTCTACTGAGAAGGAAGCTGGACAAAGAGGCAAGAAATACACTAAGAAGGTACAAGAGGGAGCTCCTATGGTGAGCTTGACAAAAGGGAGAGAATCCAGAGAGGCAGCCTGGCAGTTGAGTTTCTGAGGAAAGAGACACAGACACACAGAGGACCTTGGGAGAGGCAGACATGACACTTGGAGGCATCACTTGATGCAAGAGCTGGAAAGAATTCTGCTGAGCCTGGGGAAAGGCAGAGAGTCTGTGGAGAAGGGAGTGCAGGAAAGGATTGGACAAAAGGGCCTAGAGTCAGGCCGAGGTAGGAAGTAGTCCAGGGTTGCAGCAAAGAAATCTGATGGAGCAGACCTCAGCTGCTTGCTATGGGTCCCTAGACTGGAATCCACAGGAGAGGGAGGGCCTGAGTTCTCTTACCATCCACTGAGGAAGGTGGCCCCCTGATGAAAAACCTGTGACCACTGAGCCCAGAGTTGAGCGGAAGACCTGGCATAAGGTGATTGCACCATTGTTTTGTGGGACACTCTGTTTATCCCAGAGGTGGAATTGAATGTGACCTGGCCAGAGTCCTGAGTCATGAGACCAAAGCAGGCCACCACAGAGCCAGAGCATCTGTCATTAATGGGTGCCAGAGGAGGAGAGCCTGCTACACCATGGCCAGGCACAAGGCAGTGCACTCCAGTGAGTCATTCTTCTACACCAGGTGATTTCAATATAAATCAATGGTTAAATCTAGATTTGGGTTCTTTTAAGTACAATCCAAGGGACACACGATGATGATGGTGCAAATATTTGCTTTATACTACAACCTGATCTGTGGATGCTTTTGTGGATCATATTGCAAAATTGTGTCTGTGTATTTAAAGCAGTACTGCAGCAGGCTGCAGAGTCTGCAGATCTTTATTGGGTGACATCCTGGCTCTATTGAAGTCAATGGGTGTTTTCCCATTGACTGCAATGGTAGAAAGATTTTTCACCCCTTGTGTTCTTTTACTTGAAGAAAAATTAAATTATATTGTAGTGATCACTGCTTATATGGTTGTCACTTATAGTCTTCATTGTACTGTACCTTCAACTCATTCATGATTTACCACAATGCAATTTAATTTGCTTTTAGTAATTTAGTTTCCCCATTTCTAGACCAAGTGACATCTAAGATGTTTCCATTTTGCAAGATAATTTCATTATCTTTTGCACCTACAATTATTCAATGTTAAAATCTGATTAGAACAGACAATTGACTTTTGATTCATGCCTACGATATTTCAAAGCACCACAACAGGAGAGAAGGAGTTAGTGTAAATTTGACAGCCCAACCTCCTCCTGGCCTTGACTCACAAATGGATTTTATGAATTTCAAATCGCATCTTACTTGCACTGTGAAAAAACTGTCAATTCACTTCCCAACCTATATCAATATATATGAGGTGTGCATGTGTGCAGTACATTGCTGTCCTCTAAGATAGCAACATGCCCTGTGACTCTGTCTACACTGTCTCTGTGCAAGAAGACAGAATTTTTGCAAGTTATAAAAAATGCAGCACAGTGGTTTGAGTTTTTATTTTTTGCAGACATAGAAAGATTTATAAAGGTTAGCACAAGACAATAATTTTTGCTTCTAACAATGTTGTTTTAGGCATACAAAACAGTATTGCTACACCACTGTGTCGTTCTTAAATGTTTGGCTATATGACTGTAGTGGCGAATGCATCTGCAACTGTGTAAACAATGTAGGACTAAAAATATGTGGATATTTTCAGTGTGACCTCTAAATACATTCTAAAAAGAGGAAAATAAAGTATTTTTAAAGCTTAGATTGTAGTGTTCCGTAGAGTGGTGTAGGAAAGCTATATAATGTTGCATCATATGAGCTCATTAAAAAAACTTTTTTCAAAATGTTGATCAACAAATCAAGTTTATATCATCCTGCATTTTTTGCTTTGGACTTCGTGTTCAAACAAACCCACAGAAGTTGAAATGCTGAGTCTAAAGCAATGAGTTTCACCAGGTTTCTCACTCAAATTATAATAAATACTGCATTACCAGTGTTTCCAACAGCACCATGAATTTAGCAAATACTGGCTAACAGCTTTGCAGACCTTTGATGAACTTGTTCTGAAAACCTGCCAGTCTGTAGAGAATCTCAAAACATCTGATTTTTGCATGGTGCTGAGTTTCATTTCAATCTGTTTACACAGCTTTTGGGCTGGGATTTGTTTGCACTGGTGAAATCCAGAGTAAATCCATTTTACTTGAGGGGAATTGCTCCAGATTTACACTAATATATTCCACAGTATTTATCCTTAATCTTATTCTAATACCTCACACAGAAGACTTTCAAAGACACAAATGGGAGTCAGGTACCCATCTTGCACAAGCACTGGGCCATGTTGGTGGTAGTGGTGTGGTTGTATGATAGATGGAGGTAGAGCTGTGCGTCATCCGCATATTGCTGGCACTTGAATCCATGTCATCTGATCAGTTCACCTAGCGGCTGCATGTAAATGTTGAGAAGAACCCGAGTAAGTAAACAAACCCCCTCAACTGAGAGTGCAGATTTCCCTTTTGCCACTTTCTGCAGTTATTTACTCCAGTCTTCCAATGTTACTTGTCTTTTTCTACTTGAATTTCAACCATGTCCAATCTATATTAGACATGGGGAAACTAATCAGCTGTTGTGCATCAATATGCCATTCACTTCAGACAAAATAGGGATTTGGAGATGCTGAAGGCAGCACAGCCCATTCTGTCTCCCTGTTTCCTCCTAAGGATCAGACATGCATAATGAACAGGAGTTTTGAAACAGCATTTCTGTCTATCCGTGCTTGTGTCTGCAGGATATCAACAATTCCTCCTGATCAACCAGTCAGTAAATGTTGGCCATGGAATGATGTTGCTACAATTTCTTCATTGGGCACAAATTTTCAAATCTTATGAGAATGATAACATCTCAGTCATTCAATAGGTCCCAGCCAATTTTTGCACTCATATAATCCCCTGCCTTTACTGACCCTTACTTGGCCTCCATTGTATAACGGTAAATGATAACTCCAAACATGACAGACAACACTTTGTCATTAATCTTCGCATAAGCTTTTATCAGACATCTCAATCTCAAGCCATTACAAATATTGAGAGATTGTTTAAACAACACTGAAATGAGAGTGAAGGATTTGATTTTGTTGCAGTAATTGAGAAGGATTCATATCTTGGTACCTACAGTATATCTCATCACTTTATTTTGAAACAATATTTTCTTTTGGATGGAGGCATACATTGACTCCACCAAAAGACCAAATTTTGTCAACATTACCAATGTTATCAAGTAGCACCCAGATAGAAGGTACTACCACCATACATACTCACAGGTCTCTTTATACTCCAACTGACTGTCTTCTGTTTTAGAGTGGTGATTACTGCATCCTCATTCACTAATTTGGCAGCAGTTGAGGGCAGGAAAGACCTTGCACACTCCTGAACTTCATAGTTGCACAATGGATAATGGACTGTAGATCTCAGTGTGACTTGAATTGTTAAATTAATGAATTCAGAGGGATCCAGTGGATTTGCTTTTGTCTCAGTACAACAGACTTCCATAGAAGTCTGCCCATTTCCATCCTGAGGAGGAGAAAGCACTTGATGGGGATTCTGAAACTAGCTGGGGGCAAGCTGCACTCTGAAAGACATCCACCACTGGAGAACGAGGAGAACAGGTGGTTGAGCTTTCCTCTAAGAAGACCTATTACAGTAGATGAGCAGGTGCCTCCCCTCATGTTGACTTATTAATACAAATGAAAAATATATGCACTTTGCACTTCATGTGGTCTATATTGCTCTGTTGAGGTTCCTGGCTTTTGATGTCCTACTGCCATGAAAACTTAAATGGGACAGACAACCCTCATCATGTTTCTCCTTCCTTAAGAACCCACATACAACCACGTGGGGATTTTTAAAAGAGACTATCTGCTTCTTTCATGCTTATTGAACAAATCTGAAGACTGTGTTTGATGTAGATTTTCTGAAAGTAAATGTGAACTTGGAGAGAATAGACTTTGAAAATCTCTGCAGTTTGAAGAAAAATATGTCTGGAAACAGCATAATGTATATGCAGTAGCTCCTCTGTATTTGACATAGAAGGCCAGATTCTCTGCTGATGCAAATAGGGATAGCATCTGTGATACTGTGTATAAGAAAGACTACCATTGGTAAAATTATTACCGCTGTTATACAATTGTAACAAATCTTGTACAAAGTGTATCATGTAAGATGTCAATGAAAAAGTTGTAAATTGCGAAGTATGATTATCCTGTTTATATGCATGTATCATCTTTGTACCTATGTTGTATTGCTGGATGACACCCTCCAGATAAATTTACATCAAGGCTAGACAGCTACATGTTGATGGCCCACTAAGGACTCTCAAATCTCACAGTGGGCCAGAGAAGAAACTCATCCCGCCCAGATAGCTCTTTCTGAGGGTTCCTCAGCCAGTGAGGAGCCAATGGCCATCTCCTGTGATTCAGCAAACCGTGTAAGGACATGTGAGATGCTCATGTGACCTTGGATTCCATGTTGGGCCAGTAATTTTCCACACACAGAGGCTGTGGGCTTTGTTTCAGACAGTAAACTTCCATGCACATTACAAAGGATATAAAAGACCTCTGAGACTCCAATGGACAAATTGCTAAGGAGGCTACAAAAGAATAGCATGATCATGTAGGGACAAAATTAGAAAGGCTAAGGCACAAAATGAGTTACACAAAATGTCCTGGCAAAGGATATAAAAGACAATAAGAAAAGATTCTATAAATGCATTAGGAGCAAGAAAAAGATGAAAGTTTAGGTCATCTACTTAGTGTGAAAGGAGAACTAATAACTGAT
The DNA here is from genome assembly GCF_003597395.2 of Chelonoidis abingdonii. Taxonomy (NCBI): domain Eukaryota; kingdom Metazoa; phylum Chordata; order Testudines; family Testudinidae; genus Chelonoidis; species Chelonoidis abingdonii. The sequence continues at coordinate 26,795,884 of NC_133770.1, read as the reverse complement.
AGCATCAAAAAAGCTGAGGTATTGAATGCCTTTTTTGCTTCAGTCTTCACTAAAAAGGTTAATGGCAACAAGATGCTCAATACAATTAATATTAACAAGAAGAGGGAAGGAATGTAAGGCAAAATAAGGAAAGAACAGGTTACAGAATATGTAGGTAATTAGATGTTTTTAAGTCAGTGGGACCTGATAAAATTCATTCTAGGCTACTTAAAGAATTAGCTGAAGCAATCTAGGAATTGTTAGTAATTATCTTCAAGAAGTCATGGAGGACAGGACTAAGCTTGATAAGTTTATGGAGGGGCTGGTATGATGGGATAGTCTAATTTTGGCAATTAATTTAGTAATTGATCTTTGATTATCAGCAGGTAAGTATGCCCAGTGGTCTGTGATGGGATGTTAGATGGGTTGGGATTGAGTTACTATAGAGAATTCTTTCCTGGGTGCTGGTTGGTGAGTCTTGCCCACATACTCAGGGTTTAATTGATTGCCATATTTGGGGTCAGGAAGGAATTTCCTCCAGGGCAGATTGGCAGAGGCCCTGGAGGTTTTTCGCCTTCCTCTGCAGTGTGGGGCATGGGTCATTTGCTGGAGGATTCTCTGTACCTTGAGGTCTTTAAACCACAATTTGAGGACTTCAATAACTCAGACATAGGTTAGGGGTTTGTTACAGGAGTGGATGGGTGAGATTCTGTGGCCTGCATTGTGCAGGAAGTCAGACTAGATGATCATAATGGTCCCTTCTGACCTTAAAGTCTATGAGTCTATGAGGTAAGGTCTCAGAGGCTGGAGAAAGGCAAAAAATAATACCTATCTTTAAAAAGGGGAATAAGGAGAAATTATAGACCATTCAGCCTAACTTTTATACCTGGAAAGATATTGGAACAAATTATTAAGCAATAAATGTATAAGTCCCTAGAGGATAATAAACATGCCAAAACAACCTAATTTCCTACGTTGATGGAATTACTGACCTAGTAGATGGGGGGAAACAGTAGACATGAAATATCTTGATTTTAGTAAGACTTTTGAAACAGTCCCCTGTAACATTCTCATAAGCAAACTAGGGAAATGTGGTCTAGATGAAATTAATGTAAGATGCATGCAAAACTGGTTGAAAGACTGTACTCAAAGAGTAGTTATCAATGATTCATTGTCAAACTGGGAGGATGTATCTAGTGGGGTTCTATAGGGGTCACTCTGAGTTTGGTACTATTCAATATTTTCATCAATGGCTTGGATAATGGAGTGGGGAGTATGCGTATACAATTTCTGCGTGACACCAAAGTCCTAGGGGTTGAAAGCAGTTTGGAGGACAGGAATTCAAAACAACCTTGACAAATTAGAATATTGGTCTGGAAATAACAAGATGAAATTCAGTAAAGACAAGTCCAAAGTACTATACCTAGGAAGGAAAAATCAAATGCACAACTACAAAATGGGGAATAACTGGGTAGGGATAGAACTGCTGAATAGGAGTCATAGTGGATCACACGTTGAATATGAGTCAACAATGTGATGCAGTTGTGAAAAAGGCTACCATCATTCTGGGATATATTAACAGGAGTGCCATATGTAAGTTACAAGTAACTGTCCCACTCCAGTCAGCACTGGTGAAGCCTCAGCTGGAGAACTGTGTCTAATTCTGACATTCTTTAAGAAATTGGAGAGAGTCCAGATGAGAGCAACAAAAATGATAAAAGGTTTAGAAAACCTGACATGAGGAAAATTTTTTAAAAAATGGGCATGTTTAGTCTTAAGAGAAGAAGACTGATGGGGAACCTGATAATGGTCATCAAATATGTTAAGGGCTGTTGTAAAGAGGATGATGATCAATTGTTCTCCTATCCTACTTTCAGGGGACGTGAAGGAATGGGCTCAATCTGCAGCAAGGTAGATTTAGGTTAGATATTAGGGAAAACTTTCTAATTGCAAGGATAATTAAGCACTGGAACAGGTTTCCAAAGGAGACTGGAATCCCCATCACTGGAGGTTTTTCAGAACCGGTTGGACAAACATCTGTCAGGGATGGTCTAGGTTTACTCGGTCCTGATTCAGTGCAGTGGGCTGGACCTGATGACCTTTCAAGATCCCTTCCAGCCCTACATATTTATGATTGTAGGAAACAGTGGGAAAGAAAGAAAAGAAACCTTTGTGCACTACCTCTTGAAAATACATGGTTATAGCTGTCATAAGGTATATTTCCCAAATCTGAACCTTAGCGTCCAAAATTTGGGTACCTGCATGAAACCTCTAAGCTTAATTACCAGCTTAGAACTGATAGCCTGCCACCACCCAAAAATATAGTGTTTTGGGGCACTCTGACCTCCCCAACCTTCCCTGGGGACCCCAAGAACCCAAATCCCTTGGATTCTTAAAACAAGGAGAAATAAACCATTCCCCCTCCCCCCCCCCAGACTTTCCCTGAGAGAGACAGTATTCCTGGCACAGAGAGAAATTAGCCTCTCTCTCCCCCTTCCCTCCTCCCCCACCAGTCCTGGTGTTTACACCCACTCTCCTGGGATAAAACAAGGGAAACAAGGAAAGATCAATCAGGTTCTCTAAAAGAAATCTTTTAATAAAAGAAAGGAAAAAGTAAAGAATTATCTCTGTAACTTCAAGATGTAAATATTACAGGGTCCTATAGTTTACAGACAAAGGAAGAAACCCTTCCTCCAGTACCAATACAAATCAAAATATTCCCAGCAGCTACACATATAAAAGTTAACCAGCCAGATCCACATGTGCAAATAGAGTAAAACAAACAATTAAAAAGCCTAAATCGCCTGTTCTACTTACTCTTTGAACAGAAACTTAGAGAGCCTGTAGTAATGTCTGGTCCCTCTCATACCCCCTGAGAAGAGACGCACACACAGAACAAAGGATCCACACCCAAAACTTCCCTCCACACAGGGTTGAAAGTATCTTGTCTCCTGATTGGTCCTCTGGTCAGGTGTTTAGTTCCCTGTTTGTTAACCCTTTACAGGTGAAAGAGACATTAACCCTTAGCTATCTGTTTATGACAATAGCAGAGGTGGAAAAGGGCTGAGTAGATGCTTAGGGAGTTATAATTGCATCTGCTACATCTTTAGTAGGCCTCCTGATTACTGACAGCAAGGAAAAAAAATCAGGTGCCAGGGGAGCTGCAGTCAAATAAACATGTGGGGAAAGAGAGAACTCTAGAGGCGCAAGAGGGCTCCACCAGGCCAGTGAAGCCTGGCAATGCAAACTATTTGAATAGGAAGCTTTGGTGAGAGGTGGCTATACAGATGTTACTGAAGGGCAGGTTGGCACATGTCTTGAGATGCAGGAAATAGATGCAGAACTGACTGAAGCTTGTAGAGTGGAGTGAAGCTGCAGCTTCCCCCTCCTCATGTTGCAAACTCTGGTACACACAGAACAGCATCACTTATCTCTGGAGACACTGTGCCTCCTGGAGTTCACTCAGCTGCTCTGCATTGCTCTCCCATTGTGAGCCACTGCCTGGCCTTTGATTATAGAAGATTGACAAGGGTTAAAGGCTGAACCCAGATAGGGGAACAGGGGCACCGTGTATTTAAAGAAAGCATCAACTTTTTAAACCTTGAAGAGATTAACTTCCTTACAGGAAGATAAGTTTCCTGCAGCCTCCCTTGATAATGCTGTTCACTTAAATATGTCTACATTGAAGGTACAGACATCACTTGAAACTTAATATTCACTGCTCCCTGTGCCTGCAGTAACCCCTGTATCTTCCTGTTCAAAGAACAGAGGAGACACAAGATGATGCAAGAATCACATAGTGGGAAACATTGAATTAATGGCATCCACTCTATCTCCATAGAGACACGGTTCTATGTAATTAAGAATGTTTTATTTAAAGAGGTCATTATTTGGGCTCTCAGCAAAAGTAAATTGTTGGTCCTTATTGTCTGGATGGTGTCCCTTTAATGTGCATTTGTAGGTGATGAAACAGTCAAATGGTTGTGACAGAAATACATTACAGCTGGCCCTGCCCTCTCTCTGGGCAGATACTAGTCTGTTGTAAATGGATCCAAATCCTGGGCATTGTGCTGTGCTTCCCTTGGTCTGGGTAGTGACTAATCAAGGTCCCTAGCGCTGGGATTCTCAGGCAGACTCCCTGGTGCAGGCTGCCTCTGTGATACCCTTCTTAGAGCCTAAAGTCATGTTCATGTCCTCCTGGGTCCCCAGTTGCCTAAACACATTCCCCCTAGAGTTCATCTGGCTGAAGCTCTGGTTTCTAGTCAAATAGTTCAGGAACAATGTAGAATTGGCTAGAAAATGGAATATCCATCCCACAGGAAATTCTGAGGGTTCAACATTTTGTTTGATTCCAAATCAGAACAGAACCCTGAACCTTAGAATTTTTCGTGAAAGGAAATTTTCATATTTGAGAACTGTAATCTATCTGGTGGAGGCTGCCCTGTAGTTCCCCATGCTGGGGCAGGGTAATACTACAGGCAGTCCCCACTTTGGTTTTCACTGCAGATGTCTTCTCCCCCCAAGAACTCTGCATAGTCCTGTGGGGCCTCTACTTTACAAAATCTAAATAATTTTTTTTAAAAAAGGCTCTTCCCTTGAGTTCAGGGATTGCACAGCCCTCCTCCTTAAGGCCTGTCAGGGATAAGCCGTAGACACTGTGTGCACTGCTTGGTTACCAAGTTGCAGTGAGGAGACAAGTAGCAGAGAAGGGATTGAGCTGTGTCAGGATTGGACTGAAGAACTTGCGGATCTAAAGGCGGAGGAGGCCTGGAATTACTTCAAGTCAAAGTTGCAGAAATTATCAGAAGCCTGATTCCTAAGAAAGGGAAAAAAATTCATAGGAAGGAGTTGTAGACCAGGCTGGATGAGCAAGCATCTCAGAGAGATGATTAAGGAAAAGCAGAAAGCCTACAAGGAGTGGAAGATGGGAGGGATTAGCAAGGAAAGCTACCTTATTGAGATCAGAACATGTAGGGATAAAGTGAGAAAGGCCAAAAGCCATGTAGAGTTGGACCTTGCAAAGCGGAACCCTATTAGAAAACCAATAGTTAAAGGTGTCTACAGCCATATAACATAAGGAAGAAAATCAAAGAGAAAGAAGAAGTGGCGCTAAACGCTGATGGATGGAGCTGGTAAGTTAGGATAATCTAGACATGGCCCTATATCTAAACCAATATCTTTTGCTCGCAGTCTTTAATGAGGCTAATAGGGTTTAGGGGTATGGTAGGATGACAAATGGGTAATGAGGATTATGGGGTCAGATATTACCACATCTGAGGTAAGAAGCTAAAATTCAAACGAACTTATGGTGATGAAATTGGAGGGCAAATAATTTTCATCCAATAATTATTAAAGGAACTGCATATTGAAATTGCAAGCTTATTAGCAAAAGAATTTTTAATGTATCGTAAACTCATAGGGTTTGTACGTATGACTGGGAATTGCTACATAGTGCCTATCTTAAGAAACGGAAAAAAATGAATCAAGTAACTATAGGGGCCTGTTAGGTTTAAACCACCTGTAGTATGCAAGGTCTTTGAGAAAAATTTTGAAGGAGAAAGTAGTTAAGACATTGAGGTCAATTGGTAATTGGACAAAATACAAACATGTGTTTTTACAAAAAGGTACATTGTGCAAATCAACCCTGATTTGCTTCTTTGAGAAGGTAACAGATTTTTTTGACAAAGAAACGCAGCGGAATCTAATTTACCTCCATTTCAGTTTAAGGCATTTGATATGGTCCATATGGGGATTATAGTTTAAATTGAAGAAGATGAGGATTCAATATCAAAACGGAAGAGTGGATAAGGAACTGGTTATAGCGGAGCTACAACAGGTCATACTGTAACTGCATAGGTTGGAAAGAGGTACTAGTGGAGTTCCTCAGGGAATCAGTTTTGGATCCATCTTATATTACTTTTTTATACTGAACCTTGGGCACAAAATTAGTGGGAATGTGCTAATAAATTATTGCGGTACTGACCAGAAGAAGCTGGGAGGTATTGCTATAGCACAGAGAAGGACTGGGATGTCATACAGGAAGATCTGGATGACCTTTGTTAAACTGGAGAAGTAATAGTATAGAAGATGAATTGAATAGGTGAAAATGCAAGGTCATTGCATTAGAGATTAACAACAAGAATTTTGGTTTAAATTGGGGACACATCAGTTGGAAGTAACAGAAGGAGAGGACCTTTGGATACTGGTTTGATCACAGGATGACTATTGACTGCCCACAATGTTGATTATGGCTGTTTAAAAAAGTTAATCGGTTTTAGGATGGCATTACGCAAAAATTTCCAGTAAAGATAAGTGGGAGTTAGTACCATTTATACAAGGCACTGTGAGACTCATCTGGAATACTGTGTGCAGTTCTGGATCTCCATGTTTAAGAAGGATGAATTCACAACTGGAACATGGTACAGAGAAGGGCTACTAGGATGATCCATGTGAATGGAAAACCTGTTCTTATTAAAGGAGACTGAAAGAGCTTGGCTTGTTCAGCCTAACCAAAAGAAGGTTGTGTGGGAGATATGATTTCTCTTTTAAATATATCAGAGGGATAAATATCAGGAGGGAGGAATTATTTAAGCTAGTACCAATGTGAGACACAGAACAATGGTTAATGGCCTCAGGAAGTTTTAGACTTGAAATTTAGATGGTTTCTATATGTAGAGGAGTAAAGTTTCTGGAACAGCCTTCCAAGAGGAGTTGTGGGCAAAGACATATCTGGCTTCGCCAATCAGCTTGACAAGTTTATGGGATGGAGATTGGTTGATGGGATTAGCGCCTAATTTTGGCAATCTAGATCTTTGATTATAGCAGGTAAATAGGCTCAATGATCTGTGATGAATGTTAGATGGGTAATGAGTTGTTACAGAGAATTCTTTCGCCCACATAGGGTTGATCGCCATATTGGGTAGGAAGGAATTTATCCTCCAGGGCGATTGGCAGAGACCGTTTTTCACCTCTCTGCGATGCGTCACTTGCTGGAGGCTTCGCCTTAGGTCTTAAACCACGATTAAGGACTTCAGTAACTCAAACATAGGTTAGGGGTTTGTTACAGGAGTGGGTGGGTGAGATTCTGCGGCCTGCGTTGTGCAGGAGGTCAGACTAGATGAACATAATGGTCCCTTCTGACCTTAAGTCTAAGAGTCTATGAGGATACCAAGAAGTCAGGGTCATGCACCAAGTTGCAGGTGAGAGGCAAATAGCAGATCCAGGGTCATCCAGTATCAGAAGCTAGGGTCCATAGCAAGCCAGGTCCAGAAAGGAAGAAATGAGATGATCTGCATCATTGCTCAGACAGCTTCCCGTGGTGGCTTCCTGGTTTATAAATCAGCAGGAGCCAATCAGTGGGCTGCAGAAGCCACCACTCAGGCCCTGCTAGGTGATACTTTCTGCACTGTCTAGCATCACAGGGTCCTCCAGAAGAAACCTAGCCTGAGTTTCCAGTGGAGATATGGAAGTATTGGTGGTCTAGAACCTCCTTGATCCCAGGTTCTCACACACACACACCCTTCTGACAGTGCCAGTCCAGGCCTGTCAGGATGAGTCCTGTGGGATTCCCCCACCAAGTCTGGGGTGTGGAAATGGAAAGCAGGTTCTCAAGTGTGTTTCTTAGGACCGTAGCCTTCCCAGTCCATCAGATAGCACAGGTGGCCATGGGACTGTCAAGAATTAAGGATGGCATGCACTTCATACTCCTCATGACCCTGGTATTTGACTGTTGGAGGAGATAGTGTGTTTGGACAGGGAAGGGATTCTCAGTATATTCTCAGAAGGGAAACATAAAAAATGTGATGTATTTTGAAGGACTGGGGAAGCTGTAGTTTATCTGTTGGATATCTGTAAGAATTCCAGGAACTGGTAGTCCAATTTCTGGGATGGTTGACTGGTCTGGAGATGCTTTGCAGTGAACCACACCTTCTGGCTTACTTTGAATGCCAGAGCTTCATGTCGCCAATGACTAACTGGCCTCTTGTAAACCTTCTTTGCTTCTTCTAGGTGATTCATGATCTCTCCGGTCTGAGATGGATCTGTTGGACCCTGTTGGTGGTGACTGGATTTGGGGAGTCTGCTGGTAGTGTGGAGTAAAAATGGTGGTGGAATCCATAATATGTGAAAAAAGAGGTTCTGACCTTTAGAAGCATAGTTGTCATCATTATATGAAAACTTCACATGTGGCAAGACTGTAGACCAATTATCCTGGTGATATTTTATAAAAAATCTCAAGTACTGTTCCAGTATTTGGTTCACCTTTTTGATTTGTCCATTTGTTTGGCAGTGGAGATGGATATGTGGATGTCCAGCACCCAGTTTGCTTTGTGCCAGAATTGAGAGTTAAAATATGTGCCTCAGTCTGAAACTACGTGGTCTGGAAGACCATGAAAACAAACTACATTTTGCACCAAGAGTTGGGCAGTAGTCTCATAAGAGGGAACATGGATGCAGAGGATGAAGTGAGCTATGTTAGTCAGACAGTCCACGACCATTAAAGTACTGTGTGGCCACCGGATACTGGAAGTTCCACAATTAAATTTTGGCTGATGGCACACCAAGGCCTAGCTGGAGTCTTCAGGGATACTAAGGTGATGAGGGGTCTGGTCCAGGGCATCTTGCTACATGTATAACACTTGCAGGAATCCGTATAATCCTGGACTTTGGCTTTCATGTGGGGCCACCAGAAAAAACAGGAAACCGTTCAGGAGGTCTTAAGGTTGCCAAAGTGACCTGTCAATGGAGTGTCGTGACACAGTCACAGCACCTCTTGTTGGGAGTGCCCCGGAAGAATATGTATGCACTTGTTGAAGTATGTTGTCCCATCTCACGTGGAACGATGCATCTTAACCCCTAGTGGTATAGACTGCATTTCTCGGGCAAGTGGTTCTTCTTTCAAGATGCACTGGATGAGGGACACCAGGTCTTGATGAACTGTGGCATTGATAAAGTTACTAGGCTTGGGGAGTTAGTAGAGCTCAGAAATAGGTTGCTTTTTTTCCCAGCTTCTGCATCCTAATCTTTACCAAATCTCTGCTGAAAGCTGGTGTCCTGAGAAGTTAGTAGGACTATAGCCTCAGCCAATGCACCACCATGGGGGTCCCTGAATGGAGGATCGCCTGGCTCCATCAATTGGTCCAGCCACGCTATTTAAGCCAGAAGGAGGCACAAGAAGTTTGTCTGAGCAACAAGGTGATTTCCTGCTGTGGCTGCATTGGAATGTGCTTGTGCCTGTCTCCTGTACCAAGCCCTGTTCTAGATTCTTGCTCTGCTCTTGGCTCCTGCCTCACCCTTGCCTTCATTCCTGTTCCCACTCTGTGCAGCTCTGCACTTCATCCTTGCCTGCCCTTATGCCTCACTTCCAGTCCTTAGTTACCAGTCCTGGCTCTGATCCCAGCCTCTGACTTCTGACCCTGACTCTCGCTTGACCCCTGGCTCTGGCAATTGGTAGTTGACTCTGGTGCTGATCCTTGGTTTTGTTCCCCAATCTGGATGCCTGCTGTGTCCACTAGACCTGACTCCTGTTCTGACTACTAGGCCAGACTGCCTACAGCCCAGTCCATAACAGGGGTCCTTTGGCAGGAATCAAGCCTGAGCTCCCAATGGTGATGCAGAAATATTGGTCCCAGGTGCTACTTTTACCGAGCCTGTGTTTCTTAATCCAGGCTTCTCTGGTCTACGTTCCTTCCTGACTGCCTAAGGGTGCACAGTCCTAATCCTAGGGGGCCAGTGGTGTTTAAGGTGACCAGACAGCAAATGTGAAAAATCGGGACAGGGGTTGGGGGGTAATAGTAACCTATATAAGAAAAAGACCCCCAAATTGGGACTGTCCCTACAAAATTGGGACATCTGGTCACCCTAGTGGTGTTCTGGGTCTGGTTCTGGCTCTATCTTAATCTTCTGCAGTACTGATCTGCAGCCACTTTTTCTCCAGCCAGTATTCAGTGTCAATGGCCCTTGATGGCTCTCTCATTGTTAGCTCTCCCAAGGGCCTCACACCCCAGCCTGAGCACACAGTGTATGTCTACACAGAATTTTGGATTGAGTGGAAGTAAGCCTCTTAGCCTGCGTTGATAGACTTGAGGAAGCAGGGCTCTCACTAGTGAGGTAAAAACAGCTGTATAGACAGCGCTTTGAAGGTGCCTTAGCACCTGGGACCAATATTTCTGTATCACCATTGGGAGCTCAGGGTCTGAAGAGAGGGGTGTGGGCTTCAGAAACCAAGCTCCAGCCTGAGCCACAGTTTCAAAGCCCTGGCTATCCAGCTATTTTTAGATCACTAGTAAGAGCCCCACTAGCCCAAATCTATCGACCTGGGATGGGAGGCTTGGTCCTGCATAGTCCAAAGTGCTGTGTAGACATACCCACAGTGTATAGAATCGATTGACGTTGTCTGGATAACACTGTTTTTCAACCTGGCTGTCTTCATCCAACATTGACACAATGAAGGTTACAATCCTAAAATGGTGTTCACAAAACAAAATGGTGCTCACAATTTGACAGATATTCCTGTCACAGTGGTCATATTTTGAGTTTGTCTAGTTAAAAACAAACAAACAAACAAACCACATTCAGCATGTAAATTTAGATTGAAAAGTCAAATTCAAATATTCCAAAATGAGAAATGCCACACCTGAAATGGCAACACGACTGAATGACAGGAAGATGTTAAATGTAAAGCTCCTTCTAAATGTCTGCCATATCCTTTGAGTGATACAATAAGAAAAGCTCAGAAAATTCACCATCATCTGATGGGATCATGAAAAACCAAAGGTTTAGGCAGGTAACACTAAAGATGAGCCACAGGGCTTTGACAATGTTCAGATACCTTCATAATCTCACAAAAGGTTTGATGTCAAATCCTACAAGTCAATCTTTAATTGCTAAGGTAGATTTAAAGAGAGATTTTTAGGCTCTGAATAAGCCTCCTTGATCTTTCAATGAGGGCAACATTCTTCAAAAGCCGTACTTGTGTTTTCTGGTAATCCAAATTGAGTTTCAAGGCAACAGATGCATAAATTCTCAATCTTGAAAGCTGATGGAGTGCCAGGGAAATGCACTTGGTCTCTTTCTCATTTCATTTAACCTTGCAAAAAAAGTACATTTTGTGATATGGCTACACCGATCCTTACCAATCATATTCCTTGAACTCTAGCTCCTGCAGGCTGTTGCTGTGCCTCTGCAGAGACTGTAGTAGAGGGAATGAAAATCACTCAAAAGATGAGGTAAAGAATATTAATGTTGCTTATTAGTTGCTGGGAGTATAATTTGGCTCACTCTTGCTAAAGAGAGGTTGTATACCTCACAGACTCAATGTGCTCTAGAAAACTGGTCATGGGACAAACTCTTGTGTTCCAGCTTTTAACTCTGTCATTAATTTTTTGTGTGTTTTTTGGCAAATTACTTAATCTCTATGTGTCTGTTTCCTACACTCAGGTGGAGATGATTAATGAACCAGGTGGGCTGGTGTCTTGTAAGGATTAGCATTTGTACAGCACCTCAAGGATTTAAATGATTATACAGAGTAAGTCATAAATGGTGTGGTTATTTTATAGGCAGTGCTGAGAGATGAGGCCATGTCCACTGCTGGTGAAAGTGAACACAACTCCAAGTCAGTGTGGCTGTGCCTGATTTTGCCCACAGTGAATGTGGATGAGGAAAAGTGTTTTAGGGCAAAAGGAAAATAAAACAAATTCAGGTAGTGCACAGAGGGTAAATGAAGTCATGTGGATGCTAGAGGACCTCTTTTACTACCAGTCACCCAATACTGTTTATCCACATTGCCTGCCAGCCACCACTAATCTTTCCTATCCCAGAAAACACTTACCCTACTCTCTCCCACAAACCATCCCCTGTAAGAACAGGCATCATGTTACCAGTATGGAAATAACTGTGCAGAGTATGTGATGTCCTTGAGCATGCCCAGTGTGAACTAAAATGTTTCCAGGAGGTGAATAGTCTCAGACTGAGCCAAGAACGTGTGCTGTTAATGAAAGTGCTCTGCCTCACTCCCGAGTGCTTACTGAACCCACCATTCACTCCACTAGGCAGTGTCCCCAACATCACCACACATTTCACTCTGCTTCCAGGGCATTGGTAGGGTGATCTGTCCCACTTCCCACAACCCAAGAGAAGAGAGGGTGGGAGTAACAGGAGTCTCCCACCCAAATGACTGTAGGAGGGCTGAACTTTCTCTTGCCTTTGTTTATCTCTTAAGGAGTTATGGCCCAGTGCTGAAGTCAGCTGGCTACCAGGTAGGTCCATCCCCATCAGAGATGGACAGGAAACAGTTTTCTCATTCCAAAGAGAATTTTTGAGATTTTGAAAAGGGTTCCCATCTCAAATCAAGGAAAAAAGTTGAAATATCAATTTTTAGGAAAAAAAATCAGTTTGGGTCAATCAAACTTTGAAAGTCATTTTGAAACAAAACTTTGTTTTAGAAAATATTGAAATGGGATGGTTCAACATTTCCAATTTTTTTTTTACAAATTAAGAAATTTGTCAAAAGTGACATTTTCCCCTGAACAGTTATGGTTTCAATGAATCAGCATTTTCAATGAAAAAAATATTTTGTTAAAGAATTTCTGATAATCGCTAATCCACATTTCTCTCTAAACTTTACTTAAGACCTAGGAGCTTTATTGTCAAGTAAGTTGCTGCTGATTGAATCAGGTCTGAATCTGGCCCCCTGTCTGTTTAAATTTTCTTTGAACATGGTGAATAGTGAATAGAACATGTAAATGAGATTAAATTGTTATCCTAAATGATTTAGTCTTACTTTACTAAAGAATTTAACATATGTTTACAACCTATTACCTGTTCGTTTTGTTTTCTATTCTGTACATCCTGAATGATCGCATAAAACGAGCTAATTGCATGTTTACCCACATCTTTTATTTTAAGTAGTTCAGGGATTATGATGTTGGGACTCTGATTCATTTTCCATTTTTAAAGCGGTTTGATTTCTTCTTTTTTAACTGAATTTTAAGTTTGTTTCTGAAGGGCTAGAACTTCAATCATGGCTGTGAGGGTGACATTCTTGCTAAAGTCTGTAATTTCCCTTGGTACCTTCCTTCATTTTCTCAAAATATTCCATCCACTGATGCCTTCTTCTTTCCATCAGGGCTTTGCTGTCTCTTGACCTTGATAATAATGGCAGAGTAAACATTTTGGAGTCTCACCTTGGTGTGTTGCTTTAATATTGTGCTTTCTTTTTTTAACGTTTACTGCTCTCTCTTAGGAAATAGTCCTTTTAGCATGACCTGTATCGCCTTATTTAGAGATGGTCAAACTGGTTCAGATAAAATAAAAATGCACTGAGAACGGGAACCAATCTCTTTTTCACATTCTCCCTATGTTTGGATTACTCCTTTCCCATGTATACTTGCCTTTGATTTTGAATTATGTCTCGTGACTCTCTACTTCCTATTTCCAACTCAGATAAAAAGTGTAAGTACAGCAATGCCCTGAGAATAATCTTTATATAAGATATGCAGCCTTTTTTTTTCAGAGTCAAAAGCATTATATAAGCAAATCTCTCCTGGTGTATCATCCATTAGAAATTCTAATATGATATTAAGTATCAGAGGGGTAGTCATATTAGTCTGTATCCACAAAAACAACAAGGACTCCGGTGGCACCTTAAAGACTATCAGATTTATTTAGGCATAAGCTTTCATGGCTAAAAACCCACTTCTTCAGATGTATGGAGTGAAAATTACAGAAACAGGCATAAATACATATTGGCACATGAAGAGAAGGGAGTTATGTTACAAGTGGAGAACCAATGTTGACAAGGCCAATTTATTTAGGGTGGATGTGGTCCACTTCCAATAATTGATAAGATGGTGTCAATACCAAGAAAGGGATAATTGCTTTTATAGTGAGCCAGCCACTCCCAGTCCTTATTCAAGTGCAAATTGATGGTGCTAAGTTTGCAAATGAATTGTAGCTCAGCAGTTTCTCTTTGAAGTCTGTTTTTGAAGGTTTTTTTGTTGACGTATGGCTACTTTAAAATCTGTTATTGAGTGTCCAGGGAGATTGAAGGGTAATCTTCCATTTTGTATGTTACCATTCCTGATGTCTGATTTGTATCCATTTATCCTTTTACATAGAGACTGTCCAGTTTGGCCAATGTACATGGCAAAGGGGCATTGCTGGTACACGATGGCATATATCATATTAGTAGATGTTCAGGTGAAGGAGCCCCTGATGGTGTGGCTGGTATGGTTGGATCCTGTGACGGTGTCGCTAGAGTAGATATGGGGATAGAGAAGGCAACATATATATGTGCCAATATATATTTATGCCTGTTTCTGTAATTTTAACTCTATGCATCTGAAGAAGTGAGTTTTTCACCCACGGAAGCTTATGCCCAAATAAATCTGTTAGTCTTTAAGATGCCACTGGACTCCTTATTGTTAATATGATACTGCACATTATGATTTAAAATTTCCTGCCTTATTGTTGATTCCCTCTCGTGTTAACACAGGGTTACATTGTAGAATTAAGGTACAGACTTGCCTTGGAGTCAGAGACAGTCTGGACAGGTGACAAAGGAGTAGAGGCAGGAAGCAACAGTAAGAATAAGTGGCCGGGGTGCAGTGTGTGACATTAGGAGGGAGTGGGTAGGAGCTGTCAGGAGGGTTTCAGAGGGGAAGCATTTGAGGACAGAAGACATTAAGAGGGGAAGGAAGGCAGTGAGGGGACCAGAAGAAACCGTGGTTAGGGATAGAAGCATCTTGTAGGGTGAGAGGGCAAAGGAAATCCCAGCTGGGGACAGGGAAGAAACCATGCAGGAGTTGGGAGGTCCACTAAAAAGCCTTGTTTGGGACAGGAAGGTTGAGGTGACAGAAAATGGCTCCATTTGGATCCAGCCACTGGAGAACTAGAGACCAGGGAGTGAAGGACACTGATCCCTCTGCCCATCTACTTTTTCGTCCCATTATACCTCACAAATTGTGTGTGTGAGTGAAAGGTCTCATAGTGCTGGGGAGCTGCAAGCTCTTGACGAGAGGGCTTTAATGCCAGGAGCTCATGTGAGATGCTCACTCCTCGCTCTTAGTGAATGTGCTGAATAGAAGAGGAGTGAGGAGTATGCCTAGAACACTCTCTCTCAGTCTTTCCCATGCTACCTGTGGTTATAGGCTTCAGAGACTGTAAGAAACTTCCCTGATGATGATAAGCAGTTGTCTGTTGCCAACCATGGACATTTCCTTTCCAGACAAAATCTCAACCCTTGCAGAATAGAGACCTCAACCTCATTTTCAACATTTGATGACTAACTGTATCAAATATCTAACTATATGCTTTAATATCTAATAAATACCCAATAATAAAAAAATATATCTCTATTGAGAGAAATCAATCACCTCTAATGGTCATGGTTACTCTGGCCATGTACTGTTGTGTGAAGAAAGCATTAATGAGGATCCTGTGTGTATGAGCTAAACATATGTTCACAGATGCCTATATTTTGTCTGAGAGCCATGTACGTTCCAGTTGGGTATGGCTTTGAAAGATACTTTTGGTAATGATTAATCTAATTTCAGAACAAAATTGTCATGATAAAGAGAGAATATCTCATAAGTAACTGTGTATACAGTAACTAGATCTTGGATCTTAATTACATTTTCGCACTCAGTCCAAAAGATATCACTAAAATAGCATTTTAATATCTTATTAACTCCAGTATTTTAATAACTTATTAACTTCATGGTCTTCCTCAATGCTTAAGAAAATATAGATAATATTTTTAAGATAAATAATCTCTTTGGGAATAAGATTTAAAAGGGTATTTAGTGTTATCAATTATATCAGTATTTGTATGCATTTCCCTGAGATTTACACACTCCCAATGAGAGGATATTAGCAGTCTCCTTCTGCTTCTATTCACTTTTTGCATTTCTGAGTAGTTAAGAAGCACCATACAATATATTTTGGAATTATTTGAATAAATTATGTAAATGAGATATCTAAATACAATCTATAAAATTATAAAGAACTTTGAATAAGAATCCGGTCTCTTTAGGCATATTAAGATTAAAATCTTCAGATAATACAAATGGATGCTTTCATTCAATCAGAATGCTGTAAAGCAATCCTTTTATTCCTGACTGCTACTGTATCACACAATAATAGAATAATGACTCCAGTATAACAGTGGACAGCCAGTGTAAATCCAGATCTGGGGTCTGCAGCACAAGTGTCAAAGATATGAAAGCAGTAATGTTACTGAATTAAATTCTAGAGATGGAGGACCCCCAAACAGTCTACATCTTGCTTTAGCATTGGCCTGCTAAGCCCAGGGTTGTGAGTTCAATCTTTGAGGGGGCCACTTAGTTGGAGACTGGTCCTGCTTTGAGCAGGGAGTTGGACTAGATGACCTCCTGAGGTTCCTTCCAACCCTGATATTCTATGATTCTATGAAGTTGGGTTACTGGGTAATTTAACTCAATAAGACTTTATTGGTATAATGGATTATACAAAGGTTGCAAAAAGTGGGTTTGAAAGAAAAATAAAAAGAGGGAAACAAGCCTCAAAGCTATCTGTAAGAGGTAGGTACAATCCACTTAGGCAAGGCCTCCCAGAGGCTCCACAGGGACCCCCACAAGAACAGCCGAGGCTCCCTCTCCGGCCCGACCCCACCTCCGCCCCTCTCCCAGAGCCTCAGCGCATCCAGGAGTGTCCCTGAACAGCTGCATCGTGGCTCCGCTGGAGCTCCTGAACTCCTCCCCGCTCAGAGCTGTGTGGTAAGGGGGCGGGGCTGTGAGCTCCATGCCAAGTGGAGGGAGCTCAGGCCCTGCTGGAGCTCACAGCTCCTCCCCCTTACCACGCGACTCTGAGTGGGGAGGAGTTCAGGAGCCCCACCGGAGCCACACTGCACCACTGTTCAGGGATGCTCCTGGATGCAGTGCGCTGAGGCTTCAGATGAGGGTGGGAGCCATAGGTAAGGGGCCGGGGCCGGGGGGTTGGATAAAGGGCAGGGAGTCCCGGGGACAATCAGGGGTCAGGGAGGGGGCAGAGGTTGTGGGAGGATGGTCAGGGGACAGGGAATGGGAGGTTTGGATTGTGGGCATTCGAGGGTCTGTCAGGACTCAGCGGGGGGTGGATGGGGTCAGGACAGTCAGGGGACAGGGAGCAGGTGTGGGGTCCTGGCGTGGTGGTTGGGGGGGACTCTGGGGGACAGTGAGGGGACAAGGGGCAGGTTGGGTTGGGGATTCTGAGGGGGGCAGGCAGTCAGGGGGCAGGAAGTGGATGGGGGTAGGATAGGGGGCAGGACCACGCTGTTTGGGAGGCACAGCCTTCCCTACCCTAAAGCTCATTGAGCAGTTTGGGGCTTGCAGAAGAGCCATTTGTTAGCTTTTCCATCAGGGCTACCATCCCTTTCACTTTTCAAATGCCAAATTATAATCTATATTTAATTTCAGTGCTACAGGGAGATTCATGTCAGGAGAGGGTAACTTCATTTAAAATTAGGCACATGGGGGAGGGATCACATCAGAAGAGCAATATCCTACACCACCTACCTCCTTCTCAACCCTACCAAGGGAGACTCCTCCTCCCCTGCATTCCCTGAGGCTTCAGAGGGGTTAATTCAGTGGTTCTCAAACTTTTGTACTGGTGACCCCTTTCACCTCTGAGTGCAACCCCCACCACTTATAAATTTAAAACACTTTTTTTATATATTTAACACTATTATAAATGCTGGAGGCAAAGCGGGATTTAAGGTGGACGCTGACAGCTCACGACCCCCAGTAATAATCTCGTGACCCCCTGAGGGGTCCTGACCCCCAGTTTGAGAACTTCTGGGTTAATTTAATTTTAGCACCATGTGTCCATTCACACGCATGTGCTATTGTGAGCATTTCAGTTTTCAGAACATAGGCTCATTCCAGATTCTGGAACAAGCTCAAATGCTCAGTTCATGGAGTATGTACATAAGCTATTCTAAAGACAAACCTATAGTAACTGTCTCCAGTTTCTGAGGGACCCCATGGAGCCAGTCTCTAGGAAACAGATAAATGCATGGAGGTTAAATCCATTAATGACTATTAGCCAGGATGGGTAAGGAATGGTGTCCCTAGCCTCCGTTCGTCAGAGGGTGGAGAAGGATGGCAGGAGAGAGATCACTTGATCATTACCTGTTAAGTTCACTCTCTCTGGGCATGGCATTGGCCTATTGTCTGTACAGGGATATGGGCGGGAGACTTTGGTTTGACATTCTGTATTTACCTATTACCAATTAGGAGCAGATGAGATAGCGATAAAAGTATTACAACCTGAAATCTTGATGGATGGCTCAGGCATTTGACAAGCTGAGGTGGTTCAAAGCTTTGATATTTTTTAAGCAGAATGTTTTATGTTCTTTAAAAATCAAACGCAAGCAAAATATTTAGCCCACACTTCTGAAACCCCAACCAATTTCAAGTTTTGGCAGTCTAATTTCAGCTTTTAATTAAAAAACACAACAAATTTTGAGAGGAAAGCAGACATAGTCCGTGATTTTTTTCTGTTTTAAAAACCCTAGTTTTCAATCCAAAAAGTTTGATGGCACATATTTGTCCAACCTTTATGAGCTTTAGTACCTTTAGCACTAGCTGATGCTTGAAACAGTGATACCTTGTAAAGAAGTTTTCTCAAAACTGGGTTGTGCTGAGATGCAGAATGTTATTTTCCCCAGGGCGCTGGTGGGGGAGCAAGTGGTGCAATTCCCCCCCCGAGATATATATTGTATAGTATTGCATTTTTTTTATGAGGGCACCAAAATTGCTTTGCCCCAGGCCCCCTGAATCCTTTGGGTGGCCCTGCACTTAGGATAGTGCCACTCACTAAAGTGATTTTCACAAAAAATTAAATTAAATTAAAAAAAAGAAACTTTTCACAAATCTGTTTTGTTTTTCAATGAAAAATGTTTAAACAAAAGTTTTTGTTTCTTTTTTTTTGTAGGAATAATCCCAGTTTTTCCTCTCTTTCTCTCTTTTCATCTCCATTGGAAACACAGAGAGAGAGTGAGAAAGGGAAAAACACTTTTTCTTTTTTAGTGGAAAAGGGGGAATGAAAGGTTGTGTTTGAGATTTGTGTAATTTTTTTACAGTGAAAGTGGTATTGTCCAAAATCTTTGCATTTTTCAATTTTCACCAAAAATGGGGAAAAAAGAAAGATAATATTTTTTCTGTGAAATATTTAGTTGTGTTGAAAACCCACTTTTCAGCACTCAAAAATTTGTCAGCTATAAAAATGCTGACCAACTATAGTTTGATTCCCTATATTCAGTATTATATAACATGATTTAAGTGAGAATAGTATGTGACATCTTTTGATAGGCACTTAAAAGCCAACTCTTTAACCCTTTTGTTCAAGAGTGAATACATACACAGGGCCACCCAGAGGATTCAGGGGGCCTGGGGCAAAGCAATTTCAGGGGCCCCTTCCATAAAAAAAAGTTGCAATACTATAGAATACTATATTCTCATGGGGCCTCTGTGGGGCCTGAGGCAAATTGCCCCACTTGCCCGCCGCCCCAGGCAGCCCTGGGAAAAATAACCATTTAAAAACCTTCCACCTTGGCCTCCTACCATGTTGCTTACCCCTACTTCCCTCCTCTCCCAGAGCCTCAGCGTACCGTGTCCAGGAGCTGCCCTGGCCCCTGGACAGCACTGCAGCAGTGTGGCTCCGGCGGGACTGGAGCTTGCAGCCCCGCTACCTTACCATGAGGTTCTGAGCAGGAGGAGCTCAGGCCCCGCCCAAGCCACGCCACTTTAGCTCTGTCCAGGGCCGCTCCTGGACGTGTCTGTGGGGCCTGGGGCAAATTGGCCCACCTGCCTCCTCACCCTCCCCAGGCAGCCCTGTACATACACATCTATATCCCAGTAGTAAGCTACATGGAGAAGGAAATATAGGAGGAGAAGCAATGCAATGGGGGTCAGTGTCACAAAATAATTTACTGTTTCTACACTGCCACGGGTGTGCCTGGCATTCCCAGACCCTACACAGTGTGTTGCTTTGAGGATCTTACATTCTAAAAAAAACTGTCTGAGAATTCTATTGGTCTGCCTTTGTGAAGCACAGCTGCCACACAAAGAGAGAGTAACCTGCTTGCCTAGCAGGCAGAACCATATGACCAAACCATGCTTGATAATTAGTGCAAGTGGCCACGGCTGTGCATGAGTATAGTGATCTTGGGAACCACACTTTCCAAATAGGAGGTTTGCGTGAAGAAATGCACAATTAATAATCAGTGCCTGGAGCTATGGAAAGGGGCTCCTTTTCTCTTAAAAGAATACAAATAAAATGAATACATCTATGATGGGGAAGCAATTATATGATATTGAAACGATAGGCAATTCTATCAGTCATTCACGAAACAGCGGCATAAAATAATGTTCACTGTAATACTGACTCTCCTGCTACATTCATACATTTTTCCTTGCAAGCAGCTCCTTTGCCTTTTAAAAGTTACACTCTTCTGTAGTTAATCACTCTCCCCCACTCAGTTATTCATTATATTGCCACATCCATCATCGACAACAGACGGGTGTGAGGGGAGAACCTAAATAGATAGTGATGGCAGAGTACCAGTACCAAAGCTACCAATTCCAAGAGAAGAGAGGCAAAAGATTGCAAAGGGCTAGATCCATGCAGAGGAAAGAAGGGAAAAAAGATCCTTCCCTTATATTCTGTTTGGACTAGCAAGAGCTTGTCTCCAGGCACACAGCACCTACTTATTCTTCTCCTGGAACAGATGGGCAGGGGTGAGCAGGAAAAGGAAGAGAGATGGGAAATGAGCAGAACCAATGAAGTGCTCCATGCATTGGCCCATGTACCTAAGTTGGTTGTGGAGGGGCTGTGTGATAAGATATCCACCCCAAACCAGCCTGTAAGGGGTTAATGGAGCCCTAGGGAGGTCACACAGAAAGCAGCCAATAGGAGAAGGGAAGCAAGGAGAAGCCAGTCAGGGCCTGGCAGGCCCATGTAAGAAGAGCTGCAGGGCAAAGAAGGTTCAGTTGCTCTGTGGAGCTCAAGGAGGGAGGACTGGCTGCCTTGCAGGTAGAAGAAAGCCAGCATCCTGGACACAGAAATGCTGCTAGCAGGGACCAGGGAAGCTAGAGAAGAGCTCCTGGCTGGTGGTGGGATTTGCAGACTGAAGTCCTGAGGCAAGGGTGAAAAAGGTGCTGGAGCTGTGGGGAAGTGGCCCATGGAAATAGACTGAGAGACTGGAGGGGATGCAGCATGTCCCTGAGCCAGGACCTGGAGTGGTGGGTGGGCCTGGATTCCTTCACAACCCCTTGCCACTGATGCAGTGGCTGGACACTTGGACTGTGATACTGTCCTCTGGAAGGGAGGATCAGAGTGTGACATGGCCAGAGGGCTATGCCATGAAGAGGATGCCACAGTCCTGGGCGCGACATGGGTCCAGGAGCAGAAGTGACGGCATACCAACCTGTGGAGCTGATCTGCAAGATGACCAGCAGTAGATGCTAGCATGGTGAGTGGCACCCATCACAGGCTGTCATAACTCACTTTTAGTATAAGTCAGCAGCAAATTACTACCCTTCAGAGCTCTTGCAGGGTTAAAAGTGTCTCAAATGAGTGTTTGCGAGGCACCGTGCCTTCCAGGGCTACACTTAGGATGATGCAGTTTATGCACCATTGTGTCTTTACGCATAAGCCAGAGGAAGTAATCTAGTCCCTCTCCACATTGGTCGAACCATAAAATATTAAAATAAAAGTTACTTCAGATGATTTTTCCCCTTCATGACTGGCCATGGTATAAACTACCCAGCAAACCAAAACCTTTCATCTTATGCAGATTTTGAAAACTTCATGAACTAATCTTAGATTTAATATTTCCTTGGTAAAAAGAAAATTTTCAGGAAAGTAGGGAATAACCTTTCTTACAGACTTGCAGGCAGGAAAAGAGCAACTCTGAAAGCTATTATACTGTGCACAAATCTGCTTGGTGACTGCCAAAGTGTCTTAACTCAAGCAACATGTCTTTAGACAGTGCCTAAAATAACACAGATGAAGTTTACTGCCATGAACTATCTGACAAAACTGACATACAAAATCTATTTGAATCTTTAGGATTCAGATCACACATCAAAAGCATATCAGAGACTGCTGTGGTTAAATCTAACATTTGGCTTTGCTCTGTGTAGAAAAGAGAACCTACGTTTCATGACTGCAACTATTTTTACCAGAACATAAGAAAGAAAAAAACCTGAGGTCTATTATAGGAGGGGGTGGGTGAGGTTCTGTGGCCTGTGACATGCAGTAAGTCAGACTAGATAATAATAACAATGATCCCTTCTTCCCTTACATGAGTCTAAATAAAAAACTTTTTTTCTATTAATCCTCAAACCTTAAAAATTTTTCAGCCTGAAATCTAAGGAATTTTTATGTGCTTGAGACCAAATGCATGAATAAACCATAACATCACTTTTCCAATTATCTGCCATAGCAGATTAAGTGTAGGTTCTCCTATTAGCATAGGTAATACACCTCCCCAAGATGGAAGAATTCTTCTGTCAACCTAGCACTGTCTACACTAGAGATTAGGTCAGAATAGGGCTCTGTCTCTCAAGAGTGTGGATTTTTCACAGCCCTGAGGGAAGTAGCTATGCAGATGTAAGTTCCCATTATAGACCAGTCCTAAGATGGGGATACAAAAAGAGTGCTTATGCAGTTGGTTTGGGCGCATCAGATGCATTAGAATGGGAACTTAAAGGAAATGAAAGCTAAGATGTAGACAGGGTGTCATTGTGACAGATTCTAGAGACAACAGTGAGAAGCTTGAATTTGAATTTGAAGGAGAGTAGAGGTAAAAGAGGGAACTTGCAAAAGGAAGAAATGAAAAGAGAAACTGAAACTGAAAAAAGAATGTGTTCAGGGGAAGATAACTTTAGGCACAGACCTTTGGATGGAGCAGACAGGTGCAATGAAAAGATGGAACTCCAGGGAAGAGGAGGTTACAGCATCTGAGATGGGAACTGACTCCATTTTTAGTAGCACGGATAGAAAGGAATTTGAAAAAAGATGCCCAGCCTTCTTAAATCACTGATTCAGTACAAAAGTATTAACTGAAATAGAGAGAAAAATGTTATAAAGGTTACCAATCATAGAAATGAATCCAGTATAAAATCTATGCTAACAGAACAAATGCAAAACTGGTTGCATCTTATCAGCACTACAATTGTATTTCAAACTTAAATATGTAGCAAGCTTTCCTCTTTGACAATGGAATTCTTAATCTATTAATGCAATAATAATGTAATTTACCAAGTAACCATTCTTGTGCCAAGGCACTCAGGAAGGTGTACAATAATTTCATAGTAAATAAGTGGTAGTGACCCTATGAAAAAGCAATTCAAAGAAAACTATTCTATTTATGCTGTGTTGTTGTAGCTGTGTTGGTTCCAAGATATTAGAGACAAGGTGGGTGAGGACCACCTTCTGTTAGTGAGAGTGTCAAACTGTCAAGAAGAGCTCTGTGTAAAATCAAAAGCTTGCCTCTCTCACCAACAGAAGTTGGTCCATAAAAGATATTACCTCACCCACCTTTGTCTGGTCTACACCATGGGATTAGGTCGAATTTAGCTATGTTAGGTCGATTTAAAAATGACTGCGTCCAGACAAACCAACCCCGTTACGTTGACCTAAAGGGCTCTTAAAATTGACTTCTGTACTCCTCGTCAGCGAGGGGAGTAGTGCTAAAATCGACCTTGCTGGGTCAAATTTGGGGTAGTGCGGACGCAAATTGATGGTATTGGCCTCTGGGAGCTATCACAGAGTGTTCCATTGTCACCACTCTGGACAGCACTTTGAACTCCAATCCACTAGCCAGGCGCACAGGAAAAGCCCTGGGAACTTCTGAATTTCATTTTCTGTTCGGTCAGTGCGGCGAGCTCAGCAGTACTTAGCAACACAGTTGACTATGCAGTTCCAGAATCGCAAATGAGCTCCAACATGGACCGAAAGGGAGACAGTGGATCTGATTGCTGTATGGGGAGAAGAATCTGTGCAGGCAGAACTCCAATCCAAAAGAAGAAATGTTAATATATATATACCAAAATAGCACAGAGCTAGTTGGACGGAGGCTACACCAGGGACACACAGCAGTGCCGCATGAAAGTTAAGGAGTTTAGGAAAGCCTACCAAAAGACGACGGAGGCAAATAGTCACTCCGGGTCAGAGCCCCACACATGCCACTTCTGTGAACAGCTGCAAGCAATTTTAAGGGGAGAACCTACCACTATCCCACCACTGTCCACGGACACCTGCAAGGGGAGGGTCTCAGGGAACACGGAGGAAGATTTTGTGGATGAGTGAGAGAAGAAAGAGGAGGAGAATGCGCAGCAGGCAAGTGGTGAATCCGTTCTTCCTTGCAGCCAGGAACTTTTCATCACACTGGAGCCAATACCCTCCCAAGGCAGGATCCCTGACCCTGAATCCGGAGAAGGCACGTGTCGTAAACAGATGGTTAAGGGTTCATGTCTCTTTTACCTGTAAAGGGTTAACTAGCTCAGTAAACCTGGAACACCTGACCAGAGGACCAATCAGGAGACAAGATACTTTCAAATCTCGGTGGGGGAAAGCCTTTGTTTGTGCTTTTGGGTTTTTTTTTGTTCTCTCTGGGTTCTGAGAGACTCTCAGACTCTCCAATTCTGAAACAGCCTCTTTTGTTAATTTAGTAGTACCAGTTAGAAAGGTGGTTTGGTCATTTGATTGTTTTCTTTATTTGCAAATGTGTATTTTGCTGGAAGGATTGTTTCTCTGTTTGCTGAACTTGTGTTTGTGCTGGGGGGAGGATTCTCTCTAGGTGTCTATAAGCTGAAAGACCTGTAACATTTTTCATCTTGATTTTACGAGACACTTTTTACTTTTTTCTTTCTTTTATTAAAAGCTTTTTTTTAAGAACCTGATTGATTTTTTTTATTTCTTGGTAAGACCCAAGGGGAGGGGTCTGCACTCACCAGGAATTGGTGAGAGAAAGGAGAGAAGGGGGGAGGAAAACCTGATTTCTCTCTGTGTTAGGATCACTAACTCTTTCTTAGAGAGAGTCTGGGAGGGGAGTGAAGGAGAGGGGAAGGTGAATTTCTCTTTGTTTTAGATTACGGAGCTTGAATCTGTATAGTCTCTCAGGGTAACCCAGGGAAGGAAAGTCTGGGAGGGGAAGGAGGGATAGTCAGCTCCTCCTTGTTTTTAGATCCAAGGAGTTTGGGTTTTGGACCCCCAGGGCAGGTTTGGGGGACCGGCAGTGTACTAGAATACTATACTTCTGCTTGTGGCAGAACTATTACTAAGCTAGCAATTAAGCTTTAGAGGAGTTCATGCAGGTACCCCTCTTTTGGACGCTAAGGTCAGAGTGGGGGTTCATACTTGACATGGTGTGCAGTGGCGGGATAGGTTTAAAAGCAAAAGCCAGTAGGATTATTATTTTTTTTTCTTTTCTCTCTGCTAGCTGTTTATAAGCAGGCAAGAGAGGGTTTTTAAAAGCAAAGCTGAAAGCAGGCTAGAGGAGATTGTTTTTAAAACAAAAATCTGCAGTTTTTTTTCCTTTTCTCTCTTCCTTCTGAGTACTCTGAAGGCAGAAGCATTAGGTTTAACAAGGTCTTTTACTAAACAAAGGGACTCCAGCTGTGAGTCGCAACACCAAAAAACACATTTGCAAATGAAAGGTTTTTTTGTTTTTTTTTAACTCGTTGGGCAAAGGCTAGTTTAAAAGGGTTAGAGGAATTCTGTTGCTAAGCAACCCTAAGGAGGCAGCAGAGAGCAGCATTTCAGGCAGTAAACAGCAGAGGGGCAACCAGCATAAGAAAGCAGGAATCATGAGTTCCAAGGACGCCCTGAAACAGGAACGGGCAAAACTGGATGCAGAGGAAAAATTAAAGAAGCAGATCACAAGCAAGACATGGAGAGGAAACAAAAGAAATAGAACTGAAAGAAAAGAGATGGAGCTGAGAGAAAGAGAAAAACAGGCTGACCACCAGAGAGCATTAGAATCCAGAGGGAAGCCCACCGGCAGACCCTGGAATTAGAACAGGCTAAGCAGAAGAACACACCAACCCTAATACCCTTCTCCAGTTATTGTTCCCCATCCCAAGAAATTTCCCACCTACAAGGCAGGTGATGACACTGAGGCCTTCTTAGAAAATTTTGAAAGGACCTGCCATGGGCACAGCATCCCTGAAGACCAGTACATGATAGAGCTGAGGCCACTGCTCAGTGGACCCTTAGCAGAGGTGGCGGCTGAAATGCCTAAGGAGAACATGAATGATTATAAACTTTTTCAAACCAAGGCAGAATCAGAATGGGCTACACCTGAGCATGCCCGTCGGAGGTTCAGAGCCCTAAGGTGGAAACCAGCTGTGTCATCACCGAAATGCCTACCACATTGTTAAGAATTATGATGCTGGATATCAGGAGCCAATGTTAAATCTCTGGACGAGATGCACCTCCTAATACAATTAGAGCAGTTCTTAGAGGGTGTTCTTGAGAAATAGAAAGGTACATCCTAGATGGGAAGCCAAAACGGTAACCGAGGCGGGGGAGATTGGAGCCAGATGATGGAGTGGAGAAAAAGAAAAAAAGCTAAGGGAGCGAAGCTAGCAAGGGGAGCGAATATCACAGGGGCAAACAAACGAAATAAACCCCTATCCTGGGGCAACCCAAGACCCACCTACAACCCAAGGAAAGCCCCCAGACACACCCTATTGTCCCACCTCACCAGTCTCCAGCAACCCACCTCGGCCCAGTGACCAGTCAGCTGGGCGATGCTTTAATGTAATGAACTGGGACATATAAAGGCCAACTGCCCCAAGAACCCCAACTGAGTGCAGTTCATTACACCACCATCACACCAAAGATCCCCAGGCCCAGATGCCTCTCAAATACCCTCGGAGCGAAGGAAACTGAGAGAGTGGGCGGAAAGAAGGTTATCGCGTGGAGAGACACGGGGCACAAGTGTCAGCTATCCACCAATCCTTAGTGGACCCCAAATTCATCAACCCAGAGGCCCAAGTGACAATTTACCCATTCATGTCAAAATCTGTAACTTGCCTACAGCTGAACTGCCTGTCCAGTACAAAGGCTGGTCAGGAATGTGGACTTTGCAGTCTATGACAATTATCCCCATCCCCATGCTACTGGGGGAAGACTTGGCCAACCAGGTGAAAGGGCCAAGAGGGTGGGAATGGTTACACGCAGCCAAGCCAGGCAAGCTTCCAGACCCATCCCTGTTCCTGAGCCATCCACAAGGGCCCCGTCTGTGTTACCAGAGACCCAGACAGAGGTGGTGGACCGGATCCCCTGCCAACGACTGCAACAGCCACAGTGCAATCCAGTCCCAGAACCCGGAACTGGAAAAGCAACCAGCACCAAAACCGTTGCCAGCACTGATGCCAGCGCTTGCAAACCCATCTTCCAACCCAACGCCAGAGGGCGCCAGCGGCCTGAACTGGCAGAAGCAGCAGACAACCCTACCCAAGAGGCTCAGCCAGAGCCTGAAAATACCACATAGTGCACCAGCGGAAAGCGAGTTCACCATCAACGAAAACAACCCCATCACCTACATCGCTTCCAGAGGGACCAAGCCCAAGTCCACAGTCTAAGGAGGAACTGGTGTCTCCAGCCTCAAGGAACAGTTCCAGACTGAGCAGGAAGCAGATGACAAGCCTTCAGAAAGCTTGGGCGGCGGCACGGAGCACCCCACCTGCCTCTCAGCTCTTCTAACCGATCCGGTTTGTTGTAGAACAAGGACTTTTATACAAGGAGACTCTTTCTGGTGGACACAGGAAGACTGGCATCCTCAAAAAACAGTTGGTAGTTCCAACTAAGTACCGGGGAAAGCTCTTAAGCTTAGCCCATGATCATCCCAGTGGCCATGCTGGGGTGAACAGAACAAAGACAGGTGGGGAAGTCCTTCCACTGGGAGGGATGGCAAGGACGTTGCTAATTATGTCCGGTCTTTGTGAGGTGTGCCAAAGAGTGGGAAAGCCCCAAGACCAAGGTCAAGGCCCCTCTCCAGCCACTCCCCATAATTGAGGTCCCATTTCAGCAACTAGCTGTGAATATTCTGGGTCCTTTCCCAAAAAAGACCCCCAGAGGAAAGCAATACATACTGACTTTTGTGGACTTTGCTACCAGATGGCCGGAAGCAGTAGCTGTAGGCAACACCAGGGCTAAAGCTGTGTGCCAGGCCTTAACAGACATTTTTGCCAGGGTAGGTTGGCCCTCCGACCAGGCAAGTGGTGAATCCGTTCTTCCTGGCAGCCAGGAACTTTTCATCACACTGGAGCCTATACCCTCCCAAGGCAGGATCCCCAACCTTGAAGCCAGAGAAGGCACCTCTGGTGAATGCACATTTGTAGCTACAGTACAGGGTTTAAAAACAATAGTGTTCATGGTCCCAATGGTTCATAGGGGAATTTTTGTAAGGATCCCCGTTCATGCTGGGCTGTTTGCGCTTGGCTAAAAGTGATCATCTTGGAGAATAGCCACACAGTGGGTTGGGGGTAGGTGTGTGCTGCATATCTACCCGAATACTGCAGCCCTTCCTTTTAAATGTGAAACTCAACTCATTGCTTGCTCTAGGAAAGGGAGGACTGCAGTTTGAAAACATTCCCGTGTTATGAAGGTGTAAGAAGCCAACCCAATTTTAATCTCCTTTTTTATCTTCCCCCAGGTGCAAATGTTTCTATGCGCCCCCTATTATCTCTGTCTCTGCAGTTATCGCAGATTAGAAGGCGAAAAATATGCACTTGCGATGACATGTTTTCTGAGCTGATGCAGTCCTCCCGCACTGGTAGGGCACAGCTCAATGCATGGAGGCATTCAGTGACAGAGGCCAGGAAAAAATTGAGTGAGCACGATGAGTGAAGGTAGGACACGATGCTGAGGCTAATGGGGGAGCAAACGGACATGCTGAAGCATCTGTTGGGGGAGCAAACAGACATGATGAAGCATGTGTTGGAGCTGCAGGAAAGCCAACAAGAACACAGACCCCCACTGCATCCACTGTATAACTGCCTCCCCTCCTCCCCGTATTCCATAGCTTCCTCACCCAGATACCCAAAAGCGTGGGGAGGGGGAGGCTCCGGGCACCCAGCCACTCTGCTCCACTCCAGAGTATGGCCCAAGCAACAGAAGGCTGTCATTCAAGCAGTTTGATTTGTAGTGTGGCTACAGTAAACAATGTGGCCCTGTCCTTCCCTCCTTCCCCACCCCACCTGGGCTACCTTGTCTTTTTTCTATTTTTTTTTAATTACTAAAGAAAGAATGCATGGTTTCAAAACAATAGCTACTTTATTTCAAAGGGAGGAGGGTAGTTGACTTACAGGGAATTAAAATCAACAAAGAGAGTCAGGTTTGCATCAAGGAGAAACACACACAGCTGTCACACTGAAGCCTGCCCTGTCATGAAACTGGTTTTCAAAGCCTCACTGATGCACAGCGCGCCTAGCTGTGCTCTTCTAATTGCCCTGGTGTCTGGCTGCTCATAATAGGATGTCAGGTGATTTGCCTCAACCTCCCACCCCACCATAAATGTCTCCCTCTTACTCTCACAGATAGTATGGAGCGCACAGCAAGCAGCAATAACAATAGGAATGTTGGTTGTTCTGAGGTCTGACCTAGTCAGCAAACAGCACCAGTGAGCTTTTAAACATCCAAATGCATATTCTATCACCATTCTGCACTTGCTCAGCGTATAATTGAACTGCTCCTTACTACTGTCCAGGCTGCCTGTGTAAGGCTTCATGAGCCATGGGAGCAAGGGGTAGGCTGGGTCCCCAAGGATAACTATTGGCATTTCAACATCCTCAATGGTAATTTTCTGGTTGGGGAAGAAAGTCCCTTCTTGCAGCTTTTCAAACAGCC
>NC_133770.1:26749622-26763002 GCF_003597395.2 Chelonoidis abingdonii | reverse complement strand
GTCTATCAATGGTTATTAGTCAGGATGGACAGGGATGGTGTCCCTAGCCTCTGTTTGCTATAATCTGGGAATGGGCAACAGGGGATGTATCACTTGATGATTACCTATTCTATTCATTCCGTCTGGGGCACCTGGCATTGGCCACTGTCAGAAGATAGGCTACTGGGCTAGATGGACCTATGGTCTGACCCAGTATGGCCGTACTTATGTTCTTCTTATGACACAGCCTGTTTTCAACCCGCCTGTTGGTGAAATCCATCCTGTGGTTCAGCAGGTCTGGTAATAGCTCCTGCTAGTCAAGGTGCTATTATAACCCAGTGGTAAGTGTGTATTACAGATCTTGATTACTCTATCCTCTGTGCTGATTCACAGAGAATATGCGATGTTACAGCCCCCAAAGTCTTGCTTCTTTATCTCATCTTTTTAGCTCCAGAGGTCCCTGTTTGAATCCCTGGTGTGTTAGTCAAAAGGGTGGTTGTCACTATATTCATATCTAAATACTTGTCAAGCTGTGTGAAATGGGCCATCTTGATTATCACTACAAAAGCTTTTTTTTTCTCCTGCTGATAATTGCTCATCTTAATTAATTAGCGTCTTAGAGTTGGTAGGGCAATTCCCACCTTTTCAAGTTCTCTGTATGTGTATATATATCTCCTTACTATATGTTCCATTACATGCATCTGAAGAAGTGGGCTGTAGCCCACGAAAGCTTATGCTCAAATAAATGTGTTGATCTCTAAGGTGCCACAAGTACTCCTGTTCTTTAAACTGTTGAAGGCTTTCCCTGGAATGAGAAGGAGACTTATGAGATTTGTCTAGAGAGACATGGTCAAAGTCCAGTTGAAAAAAAAATCAGGCCCTAGTCTCCCTACTACAGTCTGGCTGCTTTGAGCAGCCAGAACATTCCAAAGAATCTGGCCCTATATTTGCTGAAGGACTATCATCAAAGATAGGGAGGCTTTTACGGGTCAGAGCCGGGGAAGGATCAGGGGGAATACTTGAGGGTGTGTAGAATAGTTTCAGAAAAGGAAAGATCAGAGCGAGGGAAGGCAGAACAATATTTTTAAACTGGGGGGAGAGAGGGAGGGAGGAGGATTGGAGGCAAAGAAGAGAGAATGAAGTTTGACTCTCACTAGGCTTGGATAAATATGTGCACTGTTGGGTCTGATTCAAAACCAACATCCCAAACTTTTGAAGTTCATCTATTGTTAATATTAATGAATATTCACTAAATGATACTATAAGTGTTTGTCTAAACTAAAACTGATACCTTAGAGGTGCGAATGTTTCCTTACTGAATGTGTAAAACCACCTAAAATGTTATTTCTTTAGGCATACTGCAGAAAATGTGTCACTAGTTTTAGCATAAGATTAATACACTCTAATGCAGGGAAAAATGTAAAGACCAAATGAAATTGGGAAGAAAAATAATGATTGTAAAATAAACATAATCTTCATGGTCTCCAAGGAATCTAAACATTCATTTTAAAAGTGCCTCATGGATGTCAAGACAGTTTAAGATCTTTACAGTGTAACTATCCTCTAAAGCCATTTGTTTAGAATTAATCTCCTAACAATGGAAGAAGGAAACAGAGAAACAGGTAATGGTGGGGTTGCTGTAAATTCTATAAGCCAGCAAATTAGTTCTGAAAATTCAAGTTACTGGAAGAACTGAAGAGCCATACAATGTACAATTAAATATCTCTTAACAAATAAAGCAAGTATAATACCAACAAAAGGAAGCAGGAATTGTTCAGTGCAAAATATATTGAATGAAATGGAGACTCCTTTGATGTGCAGGAATGAAACAGATTTTGAAATCACATTATCTCAAGCTGAAAAGAAAAGGCCTCCTCCCCAGCACATGGAAATGTAAGAAATTTCAAGAGAGGATAACAGGAAAAAAAAAGACTAGAATGAAACCAAAGTGAAGGCTATATATGGATATAACTGTGAAGGATTATAATATAAAGAGACAGTCCAAAGTTGCAGTCTGTAATACATCTGAGAAGATGTGAAGCTTCATTTTTTTGCTTTGCTGGTGATTAAAGCTCATGGAAGTAATACAAACAGAAAATGAAAGAATAAAAGAAAAATAAACTGAAACAGACAGTAGCTTGGCTGGAGGAAGGATAAAGGAAGATTGGGGAGTGCAGGGTAGCTACATTTGCATTATTTGATTGAAACTATATTTTTAGTCAATATACAGAAAAATGCTCCCCCTCTTTTTTTTTTTTTTGGAAGAAGCCAAATATACCATTCCACAGTTGCCATCAGTGAAATAACAGTGGGAGGCCTGCTGGCAGAACATTGTCTAAGAGGGCTGTGGAAAGCTATCCTACCCCAGTCCAAAAAGAGACTTTATTAGCTGAACGTTAGGGCACGCTATGGTATTCATTTGCTCACTTGACCTATGAAGAGAATAAGGGGAGTCTGAGCTACTGCATTGAGGTATTAGTATTTGTGTGGGACTGGCCTACCTGAGGGATTGCCAGGGTCACCCTGCCAGAGTTGCCTTAGCAGTGGCACTTGAACTAGGTCCCGCTTGTTATAAATGAGAGCAGGTTTCCTGGACTTTGAAACTTGCTTCCCATTCCTCTTTGGCCCAGAATAGCCTGAATTTGGTGACCTTCCAGGCATGCTGCAAAAGACCTCAGGTAAATAACCATCGAGCCAACTTTCTGAGGGGTATGGTAGATTCTCTGAACTCTTTAAAGTGGTCTGGATTCTTTTTTTTTTTTTAATGCTGTAGCTCAATCAGAAGTCATGGGCTTGATGCAGGAATTGCTGGGTGAGGTGCTTTGGCTTTTCGGGAGGTTGTTCTACAGGATTATAATGGCCCTTCTGGCCTTGAACTCTATAACTCTGATGTCTTTGAAGAGGACTGATGGTATGTTCCCAGAACAATGAAGGGATGCAAAGGTGATATTTGGTTGGCTGTCAAAATGATTTTCGAATGGTTATTTCAATGCTGCTGGAGTTTCATTATGGTATTAAATATATGTGAGGGGGCCTAGAACCTTTTTGATAGGTGACTTTTTATTATTATTTGAATCACAGTAAATAAATACTAAAAGCTGCTCCTTCATAAAAAGAGTGAAGGTGACTGAGATGTGTATTTTGATTTTGCAACTAGAAATGATTGGCTGGATGCTCAGAGCCCGTATTTTGGCCCATTTTTATTAAAAAGTGAAATAAACAATCAATATGTATATAAACTATAATGTCAGGAATGTATTGCCAGCTCTTCTCATCAATATTTAACATAATATAGCTAAAGTGTTTTTTTATATATATATATTTTTAATGAATTTCAATATGTATAGGTTAAGCAGCTTAATGTCTCCAGAAGTTTGGAATAGCAATTTTAATTTAAGCCTTAAAATTGTTCTTTATCCTCATTTCTACTTTGGTTTGGCAGGTGCATTTACTGTCTACAGCATTTTTTTGTCTGGCGAATATTCTTTTAATGGGTAAACCATCCGGCTAGGTTTTTACGGAACTCTTTTTTAATGTGATCTTTAAACTGTGTAGCATAATATGCATTAAACTACTTAAAATGACACATCACAGGGGAATATATTAGCTCATGAAACTTGCAAACTCTTATTTAGATTGAAAGCTTTGGGGTAGAGACTGCCTATTTTCTTCTTTATTTGAACAGAACTACCACAGTGGCATCATGGTCCATGACTGAGACACTACTGGAATACAAATAATAACTAATAATAATCATCTTCCCAGAATTGTTTTCCTCCAAGCCCTTATGCTATCCTCATTAGTTTTGATCCTTACAATATATGTACACACTATCTGAAGCACCTGCGCAGCAGAGTCCATGTTTGTATACTGACTCCATGATCATCTGCAGAGAACTTTCAGCACTAACAGCAGTAGCCTCCAGTATTTGACCTGAGTGTGAAGTCACTTAGCTGTGTGATAGTTGTAGGCTATGTATATTTGCTGGTGCCAGCCACCAGAGTAGTGCTGGGCAACCTGCGGCCCATGGGCGGCATGCGGCCCATCAGAGTAATCCGCTAGCAGGCTGCCAGACAGTTTGTTTACATTTGCATGGCCGCTCACAGCTCTCAGTGGCCATGGTTCTCCATTCTTGGCCAATGAGAGCTGCCGGAAGCAGTGACCAGCATGTCTCCACCACTTATCTAGTCTGACCTCCTGCATAATACAGTCCATAGAGAAAGATTCCTAATCTCAATTTAATAAATCCACCATGACCCTTGGTAAGTTGTTCCAAAGATAAATTACTGGCACTGTTAAAAATTACGCCTCTTTTTCCAGTCTGAATTTGTCTAGCTTCAACTTCCAGCCATTGGAACATGTTATGCCTTTCTCTGCTAGATTCAGGAGCCCATTATTACATATTTGATCCATAAGTAGATACTTATCAACTGTAATCAATTCACCCCTTAACTGTTTCCTTTCTAGCTAAATAGATTGGACTCCTTGACTCTATCACTATAAGGCATGTTATATAATCCTTTAATTATTCTCATGTCTCTAGTGTGACCAGATAGCAAGTGTGAAAAAATGGGACACTTTTTTTTTCTGGAGAGGGAGAAGTTGTGTATATAAGATTAAAAAATAAATAAAAATAGAAAGTGCAGATAGGCCTACCTTGCACATGACATAGCTCTCAATTTTCAGCATCGGCAGTCTTGCACGTCTTGGATGACTTGCCAACACACATAATACCCTTTCTGCTGATTGCTTAAGTATAGAACTCCTTGCAGATCATGTTGAAATTCATTTTTACTTGCGTTCCCAACCTCACAAGCTCAATACTGCTTTGATTCCTCCAAACCCTTCATAACTGAAAAATACACGCTCTGGATAAGCATTATAGACTGAATGAAACCAGCTTCTTCCTGTTAGGAAGATTAGCACCATCTCCCTTACTGCTGAGCACCTGAGCCCAGAGTTTCCCAATAGTTTTTTTCCCCCCAAATTCTTGTCAATTTCTCAGTCAGTATAAAGTTCCTTGTAGAGCTCATCTGGAGATTCATTGTTGTTAAAGCTGTAGACAGATCCCTGCAGACAGACCCTTCTCTCAATTGACATTAAAGCCCTGGATGTTGTACAAGTAACCTCTAGAGGAAAAGTCAAACCATTTCTCCAGATATTTGACAGAAACATCATAATATTTGGTAAAGTCCTTGCGAAGAGCTTCTGAAGACAAAGGTGTCATTCCGATGAATGCATTCTCAACTTTAGTACTGAAGAATTGATCATTTTTTTTGTTGCTGTGGCTTCATTCGCAGATCATTCATTATGTCATACACTTCCCATACAGTCACACTACTGTTCTACAGGGAGAGCACAGTGATGTTGAACACTTTAAGTACATTCTGTAGAAAATAGAAGTGAACCTGAACACTGCTAGTTTCCTGACCTTCTCTGCCAAGCACACTCTCAGCAAAGAGGCCACAAACTCTGTGGGCATTTGTCACTGACCAGAGAAACAAAGTAGCTCTTGACAGCTTGCCAAGTGTTAACCAGTCTGTTCACAGCTGAGAAAAGACTCAACCAATGTGTTGGGACATGGCGTAGCAAAGCAGCTTACTCAATGTCCACAAACTCAAACATGTCCTTCAGCATGGCCACTCTCTTAGCAGAGCTGCTGAAGTGATTAAATGTCTTAATAACCCATGACTCAATGGCCATTTTTAGAGTGTTGCTTGCATGTTTCACTGCATTATACACAATGTGGGCTGGGTAGTAGGCAGGTAAAATATTTCCATTCTACGTTTTCAGGTTTTGGTATGCAGATATTCTCTGGCCATATTTAACATTTGTGTTATCAGCACAAAAAGAAAAGATTTTGGCTAAGGCTGATATGTGAATTTTTAAAGAGTGTTGGTTATTGACTCTGCAGACTTCTCACTTTCTTCATATAAGTCTAACAGTTTATCTTGTATTCCTAGTTCAGGTGTCCAGTATACAGCCCCGCATGGCACTGCTGGGGCTTGAGGTCCTTCAGCTCCCCACAGCACAGACTTCTTCAGTCCCATGCAGCATGGTTTGGGCTCCTTCCTTGGAGAAACCCAAGCTTGAGCCTTGCCCTGTGGAGTTGAAGGAGCCTCCTTCAGTCCTGCATGGCACAGCTCAGGCTTGGGCTCCTTCAGCCCAATGGAAAATTGGGACAAATGATGCTCCAGTGGTACTTAGATTGGAATGGAAAACAAAGCCCCGAATATCAAGAGGATCCCAATGTTATTGGGATGTCTGAGCACCCTACCTGGCTCTTCTCTGAACACTCTCCAATTTATGACATGCTATTCCTTTGCAGGACAAGTGCTTATCCAGACACTGATGCAACAAAAGGGGTAATATAATGATATAATAACAGGAGGACGATGGGGAGGATGAATGGGAGTTAAAGCAGTAAAATTATAAATTTACCAAGGAAAGGCATGTGATGGCATGATGCAGCAATTTTAAAAAATTGCATACATATTCATAAATAAATGTCTATGAAGGCCTCCTATGAGCAAGCAGAGCCACTGGGCTCAAGGCCAGGGCTGAGGTGAGGGGTCAGTAGGCATTGTCAATGCATATGGTTGAGGAGCAGCTGGGCCCTTTCAAGAGGTCAGGGAGGAGTAGTCTTAAGGGTGAACCAGGTTTCATAGTTCAGGGTGCAGGCAAGTTCAGCAGCTGGGATATGATTCTGTGAGAAGGTAATTGGTGGACAAGTCAGATGTAGAGGTGAGCTGGTTAGTGTAGGGACTGGGCAGATCTGATGAGGGGCTTGGCAGGATGGAACACAGACACCTCAGAAAACTGGCTTGGGTAGCACGAGTTTGGTCTCAGGGGGCTCTGGGAAGCAACAGGCCTAAGAGACTAGTTGTTCAGACAAGTTGAGGCAGGGAAACGACAGGAAGCTTTAGCTAAGTGGTGTCTAATCAGCAGCCTACTGCTAGTTATCTGATCCTGTTGAGTCAAAGGGTGTAGCCTCTGGTTGTGAGGTATTAGCTTCAGATCCCTTGTCTGACTTTGCAGCATGATGGCTCTTGCTTGGTGGCACCATGGACCTACATTCAAGACCCACAGTGCCTGTCCCTGTTCTGGCTAGCTCAGTAACTCATTGTGGGTGTCATGATAGAAATGAGTCTGAAGTGGACAACTGAATGAAAATGTTAGGGCCAAAATGGAAGTTCTTTAAAATGAACTTTAAAAATTCTAAATCAAATGAGAAATTTCATGATTTCTTTTGGAAGTCACTAAAAATATTTTAAAAATTAAAAATTGACTGCAGTGTTGGAAACGCAAAAGGAAGAGCATTGGAAAAGGTCTTTAAATACCAGGTGATGAGCATATAAGACCTAGTTAGAGCACGAGAGACAGAAATTGATATTGCCTTACCTAATTAAGAAACAGCATATATGGTGAAAAGCAAATCTAGCCAGTTGTTCTAATCTAAGAGAGTATGAGTAACTCGGGCAATGAATGTTTTTTAATATTATTATTGTCTTCCCAGGAACCCTTTAAGAGAGATGACCCTGTAAAAACAGACTATTATTTTTGCTACCCAATGCACAACCTGTCTTACATGCTCATATATCGAACTAGCTGGAAAATGGAATTTTCAGTTTCATGGAAATTTCTTAATTAAAAACATCTGAAATGGAATGAAAATGTGAATTGTCCTGTAGAACAGGAATTCTGAAATTTAATTTTGAACAAAAAATCATTTCAATCTTTATGAAACATTTCCAAAGCTCCTTGAGTTGTCTAGAGCCCTGGGATCCTGGGAATTTGAGAGCTGGGGCTTCCAGGCTGCCAAGAAGCCAGGTTCCTAGAAGCCCTGGCAGGCTCATAGAATCATAGAATATTAAGGTTGGAAAGGACCTCAGGAGGTCGTCTAGTCCAACCTCCTCCTCCAAGCAGGACCAATCCTCAACTAAATCATCCCAGCCAGGGCTTTGTCAAGCCTGACCTTAAAAACCTCTAAAGAAGGAGATTCCACCACCTCCATAGGTAACCCATTCCAGTGCTTCACCACCCTCCTAGTGAAAAAGTTTTTCCTAATATCCAACCTAAATGTCCTCATGTCCAGGGCATTCTGCTTGGTGGACTGCCCTGGAGCCAGAGACTCTGGAAGCCCAGGTTTCCAATCAGTCCACGAGGCAAGTTTATAAGGAGCGGGGGAGCTACAGAACTTGTAACAATTCTCCAGTGGAAAAATGAATTTTTCCTGGGGAAAATTTTGATTTGGCAGAAAGTGAATTTTCCATGGGAAACTCATTCTGATGGAAAATTATCAACCAGCTGTTCTCAGATAGCTCATGTATTTTTAGAAGCCATGCAAGAATCTTCTAGGGGAGACAGTGGTTTCTTAATTCCCTCCTCTGCTTCCCCACAGGAGGCTCCTGCTGTTTTTCCTCCTCATCAGATTCTTAATCCCATCTTCTTTCTTTCTTTTTTTTAAGGGGAAAAGTACTTTAATACTGACTTTCTCAGCTCTAGCATTCCAGCTGCCAAGTCACTTACTTGATTCTGTCTCATTGACATGAATAGGCACTTCACAATGGACTTCAATGGGCTCATGATCAAGTCCCCAAGGAGCAGCATAGGTAAAAGTGCACCATGCACTTCCATAGCAGTAGCTCGCTCTAACCAGTCTTTGAAATAGTGGCGGCAACAAGTTTTGCAAAGGTACATTTCTAGACAATCCTATGATAAAGCCTGATCTAACGGCTAAAAACTAGGGACTGGGAACAAGAGCTGCTTATGTTCTGTGCCCTGGGAATGGAGTAGATTTCATTTTTTACTTCTGAGCAACCTAATGTGTGACATGCAATCAATGAATTTTAATTTGCATAGACGCACCCAGAGCTTGGATTGTTTATGAACATATAACTAGTGAACACATTTGAATATATATACAGTGCATGGTTTAAGAGTAACAGCAAAATTAGTCTTGCTGCTTCAAATAGTGTAGACTAGAGTCTATATCCTCAGCAGGAGTAAAACAGCACAACTCCGCTGACTTTGATGGCGCTACATCTATATATACCAGCTCAGGATATGGCTCTAGGGATTTACAACTTTCTGTGTGGGAAAGGTTGTAAAATTGTAAATGGAAATCTGAATAATCAGCTCATTGATTTTATTTATTTTTTTAAAGTACCAATATGAAGTCCAGACTATTGCTAATTCTACATATCTAACAGAACTTTCCTTATCTTATGGACATTATCCCTATTATGTCTTGCACAAGAAAAGCCTTGCATTAAAGCTGATGAGCATTAATTAAGTCTCTCATTTATTAAGAATGCAGTAAAAACTATACTTAAATTAGAAATGGACCCAAACAAAACCCTGAATCTGAACAACTTGGGATCTGGATAAGAACATTGTGGATTGGGCCCATCTCTTATTTACATACATTTCTTTTCACATTTTGGTTCAATAGTCATTTTACAGTTTAGCAAATTTCTTGACAAAATATGTGAGACCTAAGTTTATAAGGAAAAAGTAGTAAAAGGAGAACAGGCATGTCAGATAAAAAGATTGGTGATAGAAAACTTTCTCTGGGTAATGAGGTTGAAGGTTCTGGCAGTCATAGATTCATGGAGAGACAAGATTCTTTAGGTGTTGTGACATAAGAAGGACTGTAATAACCATAGCATAAAATACAGTGGTGGTTATTTCGTGTTAATAGGATTCTACTTTTGTGAAACATGCTGGGAGATTTAGAATGGGCTACAAAGAAAGACAGAATGACACAAATTGGATTTAGCTACCAGTTTCATATGAATTTATAGGAACAATAAAGCAGGTGGAGTCATTCTTGACAGTTTTAGAGGATTGAAACAAGGGAGTTCCAAGGCAAAAGCTATATAAAACATAGACTTAGGAGTACAAAGTTCACAAAAAAACAATAGAAAAATGTGCACTTCCTAGAGAAAATTGAAGACATTTTGGTGTGGCATTTTTCTTGAAGACATTTACAGAATTGTTTTTTAAACTGCAGGTCAGAACTATTAACGTTTTACATAGAGAAATTGTCTTTAAAACTCTATCCTTACTTTTTTAATGCTTAGCTTTTCACTGCATATTACTGTATATCGTTTGATAGTGTTTTGTAAAATTGATATGCCATTGTTTTATGTTATCAAGTTTACATTTTTACTTAGAATATCCATTGGTGAGATGATGGGGGAATTTAGGATGCAGAATAAGTGAAGACAAAGCAGACACAAAAGAATAAGAATGTATCTTAACCTCTCTTCTACCACACCTCTGTTTTAAAGGCAGATGTGTTCTTTCTGCTGTTAGAGCAACTGAGTCAGGTGGCATCTGTCTGTGGAGCCCTCTGGCACTTAAGAGATTAAATTGTTCTCCTCCTTGGTATGCGCTGAGGCTATATGAGAATGGGATCATAGCAGTTAAAGGGAAAAGATCTGTCCATGCTCTAACATTGCTATATATGAAGAAGAAAGAAATTATTATAGAAGACATTCGCTAAATTCTGAGCTCATCCCCTCTCCAAAGCACACTACCTTTTCTTGGTTTCTGAATAACAATAAGGGCCAGAATGTGCTCTCGGTTTCATTAAAATAAATCTAGAGTGTCCCATCAAAGCCAATAGAGTTATAGATGTTAGAATTATGCCCACTGTATATGGACTTTAAGGGACTCCTACCTGCGTCTAGTTTGGATGGTATGACATGGCTTAGGGCAATAGTTCTAGCTAGAGCCACTTAAAACTTGCAATTTCCATTCCATGGGAAATTCCACCACTTCAAATTTCATTTAGTTCCAAATTGGACCCAAAAGTCAAAATTTCCTGCAAAATAAATACTGAAAAAATTTGTTTCAGAATATTTACATGCCAAATCACAGTGACTCATTTAGACTTTTATGTTCCATTATCAAAATGGAGCACTTGATCATTTTTAGCTGACCATTTAATACAGCCCCGCACAACATTTTGATTTCATCAAATCAACATTCTCTGGTGGAAAACTGTTCCATCAGAAAAGTTTTGACCAGTGAAATTCCTAACCTTTTTTGATTGGCACCCCTATGACTTCCTGCCAGTGGAGAGCTGACTGAGTCCTCTAGCATGCAAAATGCAAGCCCCACCTTGTCACTAATGCCTTCCTCAGTAACAACATTCTGACCAGCATCTGAAAGTATGTTGAGAGATAACATAGTAAGAAAAGATGGAGGAAGAGAAGAGGAAGAATGGAGGAAAAACAGCTGGAAATGCTGAGGGACGGAGAGGTGAGTTTAAATGAAGGTATACTGACTGCTAGACTGATATGTGCAATGCTTACGTGCTGGAACTTTCCAGACTGCTTATGGGCAGGGAATATGCACATACATGCATAGAGAGAGACAGAAAAATCTTTTTACCCTTGAGTAAGTGGACATTTCCATATTATGGGTACACATATTTTTCAGGCAAAGTCTCTCTACATATATGTATATTCTGCATCATTATATTCAGTTCATTTTGGCTGAAAACAGCAATGGTTGTCTATGGGAAGGGTTGGATATGTTTGCTAGTCCTTATGGTAATATTGAGTAACCACTTGCCAAGTGTATTATCCCGTTTGATTCTTATAAGCTAGAAGGAACCCTGCTTCCTCCTAATTGTCTCACTACAGCTGCCACAGGACACTCCCTACACTTCAGGCAGTCAAATACTTGCATTAATGATGACAGGCATGAAGCCTCTGTAGCTTTGGCTTGTTTTAGTCTTGCTTCGAGACAATGTATTTTAAAAAAATCATTTCTGGCTGTCATTTGTTTCTAGGTTTTAAATTATCCATTGCCTTTAATTGTGCTTCTCCCATCGTTGTGAGGTATGAACTTGTTTCCTTTTTAAGATAAATTCCTCAGCAGGTTTTCCCAGAATCTCATAGCTCTAACAGAAATGTACATGTGGTTGATTAGCTGAAGAAACACATGATTAAACCAAGATATTTGCATGGGTAGGTAGGAACCCATGAGGCAAATTCAATTGCTCCATTTGCTTAAGCCATTTAAAAAATACATCTCATGAAGAGGAATATGATGTGCCAGAATTCTAAGGCACTCAAGTGCTGTCATGTGTAAAGGAAAGGATAAGAGAGTTAAGGAGCACAGTCCATGTTTCTAGATTATATGACAACTAGCCTTCAAAACCTGCCGCTGTTTGCAATTCCATACACATAAGAATCCCTGTAGGTGTACAGATCCCATAGTGTCTATGCTTGAAGAAACAAAGGTTTATTTCATTTATTTCATGATCATAGGATTTTCTTCCTTTTTCACTTTCTTTATTGACATTCAGATATATTATATTGGTGTTACAAGGTGCACATGCTTAACAAAACTTCAAAAGGAGAACATTAGCTATTTTATGTACATTTCAGTGATATCTAGAACTGGTGGACAATTTTTAAATGGAAAAAGTTTTCTGTCAAAAAATGCTCATTTGACAAGACCTAAACATTTACAGGAGCATATCAATGCCATCAAAACTTCCCTTGGGAAATGATCAAAATGTTTTGTTTTGACTTTCATGCTTATATTATTTTATTAACTGAAAAGTCAAAATGAAATGTTTTGATTTATCAGCATTTCAGTATAGTTGAAACTTACTGTTTTTTGAATATTTTGTTTTGCAAAAAGTTCTGCAATTTCAACTTTTTGTTCTAACATTTGGGATTAAATCATATTTTAAAAACTTGGAATTTCCTGAGTATGGAAATTTCACTTACAGACAGCTTTTCTGGTATCCATCCTCAGCCTGTGGAGTTGAGCTGACACAATCATTCCTGTGCTGATAAATCTGCATTTGGGTAAGCAGTGAGAATCGCAAGGAGGTGAGATCATCCAAGATAGTATTCTTTTGGGGCAAAATATTTCAAGTTTTAAACAATAGGAGACAAACTAATTCCTAGACTGAATCCATTTGCCTTAATGGAGATACTGCAGGAATGAATATGTTTTTAACATATTTAATACCACTAAACAAGAAACTGCCTTCCATGCTTTTTTGATTGGTTGGTTGAGTAAAATTGGCTGTGCCATGCCAATATCAATATGCATACCTACAGACATGCACACACAAACTGGAATCCCATATTTCACATTGTAAAGCCAGTCATGTCCATTAATAAATCCTTTCCCCTTCTAGTTTTCATAGGGCCTGATCCAACACCCATTGAATTCAGTAGGAGATTTAGCATTGACTTCAATGG
This sequence comes from Chelonoidis abingdonii, assembly GCF_003597395.2. Lineage (NCBI taxonomy): Eukaryota > Metazoa > Chordata > Testudines > Testudinidae > Chelonoidis > Chelonoidis abingdonii. Next base: position 26,749,785 of record NC_133770.1, on the reverse strand, counting down.
GCAATTGATCAACTACATATATATGTGTAGCTGATAGAATGTCAAGGTTGGAAGGGACCTCAGGAGATCATCTAGTCCAACTCCCTGCTCAAAGCAGGACCAATCCCCAGATCCCTAAATGGCCCCCTCAAGGATTGAACTCACAACCCTGGGTTTAGCAGGC